>NC_092048.1:9508199-9814370 GCF_003086295.3 Arachis hypogaea
TTTAGTGTGACTCACTCGTTAAAAAAGAAGTAAGCGTCTGACAAAAAATAAATGATCAGAATTAGAAAAAATAAAGTCCTAATAATTATTGACATAACAAACTGATTTAACTATTATATACATTTATTTAACAGAAATTTATAAATATGTACTAACTGAATTTATTTAAATAAAACTTTTTACGTTCATAATTACTAAGTTAATTAACAAATATCTCCTCAATACGTTAATTAAAATAAAAATATTTACTAAAATAATTAACAATCTAATTAATAAATTTTTACTTAGTAATTTAATTTAGGTAAAAACAAAATTACATAATTATTTAGTTAAAAAATAATTTTTACTTGGATAGTAATTATTAAATTAACTTTATGAAAAATATCTACTACAACATATAATATCTAAATTAATAATTATGTGCTTAATAACTTAATTACAAAAAAAATAGAACCACATTCCTAAAATCATATCCTATCAGTAAACCGTTATTAAGATACATTCAGCTACCTAAACCATAAATTATGTACTAGTTCTTGACAAGTATTCTAACCATGGCTAGAATAGAAGAGAAGAAAAAATTGTCGAAAAATTAGAAATGGAGCCCGAAACGTCCCTGTTAACCACATATATAGGCCGCACCCACTTTTTTTTCGTTTACAATGTAAACAAGATATACACATGTCATTCCATCTATCTTATTACGTTGACATGCTACGTATTTTCATAATTATTTTACAATTTATTTATTTTAATAAATAAAATATTTTTTATTTATTTAAAAAAATTCCTTCATTTCTTTCCGTAAGTCGATCAATACAGTAAATTAATTAAAATTTGTATCATAAATGCAATAAATAAAAAGCAGCCAACAATATGTTCCTTTAAGCATTTCTCATATAAAAGATATAACGCCACAACGAAATGACAGATTAGAAACTACTTTTTTTTCAAGTCATACATTTGAATTTTGAAAGCGTTAAAGTTAAAAGGTAAGAAAATTTTCAAATTTTCCAAAAGCATTAGTATTTTAAGAAGAGTTTAAGTAAAATTTTTTACACAGTCGTATAATTATATCTGTCATTTTTTTAGATGACTATTCACATTTATTTTTGCTAATAATGTGGTGTTACTTAATTGGATGTATTAAAATTAAATTCTTTTAATAATTTTAACTGTTTATATATAAAATAAAAATCAATAGCTAAAACTGTCGGCACAAAACACTTAAAAACCTTCCTAAACTATCTATTTTGGATTCGCATTGCAAATACAAACAACTTTACATTATTGCATCATGCACACAATTTTGACAGATCTTCGAAATGATTGCCTATGCTTGTTCATTTCAGTGTGATGATTCATTGAGTAATCCCTAAAACTGAAAGTAATTTTAGTTTATTATAATTTAACTCTCAAAGTTTATATTAACTACTATATAAGTGATTCGGATTTATACAAAAAGAAGTTACACTATTCTTGCTGTCTGGAGTAAACTTAGAGAGTAATAATAATACGTACACGTGAATCCATTAAAATTATACGTCACTAAGAAATAATGATTATTATAAAATAATAATTATTGTGCTGTGTGTGTGGGTGAGTTGACAGATTACTTATAATATAAGGCAAATTGCTAGTAGTCTAGTACTTAAGCTTTTGATTATTGCAAGTTGCTTTAATGGTTGATACAGAGAAACCCGTGATTAGAGCTTTAATTAATTAATTTGTGGTTGTAGCATATTTTGGAGGCAAATTTTCAGCCATCAAAATTTTTAAAGTAGTTCATTGATATTTCGTACGCACTATTTTCCCTTTGCCGACCGATTTATTGGACCAAAAATTTGGCACCGACGCTGCTTCCAATTAATTCAAATATATCAAAACAAGTTACTTTAAACCAAAGCAAAAGGATCATAAATTAAGGAACAAAAGTAAAAACTCGAGAATAATTAAGTTAGGATAAGGCTATTTTAATACAATAAAAATAAAAAAATATTGTCTATATACATTATTAGTCGACACACATTTTTTTAACAAATACTTATTTTATATTAAATTGATGAAACTTTTTCTCATCATATCTTGACATATTATGACCTCATATAGGATGAAATAAAAAATATTATATATACATAAAAAATTATATTTGTGTATAAGGAAAAATATAAGTAATTAACAATATTTTTTAACAATGTGAATTAATAAGGTTAAAAGAATAAATTTAATTAGTAGCATTAAATTACGGTGTAGTGTATTTTCATTTGATTGGTGGTTGTTCATGTTGTTTAAAATATTCATTGTTTACCTAGCACTCCCCTTATGTATAAATGTATTATTGTTAAATTTATTTGTATTATTGGAGCTTCTTTCACCTTGGGAGGAGTTTAAGAGTAGTCTTAAACGGGACTGTCCCTCTATTTAAGCAGTTCCTTGTTTTGTTTTTTTTGTTTTTTTTTGTTTAATTTATTTCAGTCACAAAAAAAAATATTTTATACTAATAACTGATTTGATGATTGATATTTTATGATATTTAACATGGTATCACTATGAAATATATTTAATAAGTTGTCTATGATACACAGAACACTGACACGGGACACGACACGACACGGGACACGCCGACACGCAAATTTTAAAATCTTGCATGACACGGGACACACATACATATAAAATATAAAGCATTTTTTAGATAAATTGTAATGATATTTTGATATTTTATTGATATTAAAATATAAATTAAAATTTTTAATTATTTTTAATATCTTATTTTAATTATATCAAGTATTTAAAATATTTTTTTGTTTTAATAAATAATAATATATACTATATCTAAATTTATTTTAAGAATATATGTTAAGAATAAGACTGGACACGCTGATACGTGATGGTATTTAGGTGTGTTTAGGTGTGTCCGAAAAAGAATTTTTTATTTTTTATTAAGACACGGTTGAACACAATAAACACGCGTGTCGGACGAATATCGGTGAGTGTCATATCCGAAATGTATCCGACACGTAAACACGACAACTCAGCAAAGTATCTGTGCTTCATAAATAATAACTATAGATTGAAATTAAACTCTGATCTGAAGCAAGTAATAATGTAATATGATGCATATAGCTTGGAAAAAGATTAACAGAATAATCACTTGTTTATAAATAAAATTGCACATTTATAATTTGTCTTTTTTATACAATTTCATGGACGTAGTAGGGTCCATGTTCACATGTTCCGAAACTGCATCATCACTCATGCAAAATCTAAAGAAAGAGCGAGGAACCTTATTTGCATTACGTGACAGAAATGAGGAAAAGAAAGTGCGTTGGGTTCACGTACTTAATAACGTGGCAGTCATACTGTTTTGTTTTCTGCATCAGACAGAATCCTCACATAAGGCGTTGCTATTCGTTCCACCAACATGCATATATATATATATATATATATATATAATTATCTTTTTAACTACCAAAAACATTTTGTTTGATTTAATTTGATTCAAAACTTTGTACTTAATATACTATATAATTATTCGTAGGGTTGAACAACTTGTGGGTACGTAGATAATAAGGACAATTTAGGCAAATTCATGTAGGGCATTATCTCCTGTGACTACACGTCTATTAATAATACCATAACTTGCCATATGGATGGGACATATACATGGGATCTGTCATATAAACTAACCAAAACTAGATATTATATTTAACACTGTAGAGTCACGGCATAAAATCAATTAAAATTCAGTAACAAAACAAATCATCACTATGTGGAATAAGAAGGAAGAAGCAAGAACGATGGTAACAAGCCAATACAATCAAATAAGATAGGTCAGAATAATTTGGTGGAAGTTTTAGCTTAAAGGAGGAGCATATAATTTAGGATAAACTACACTTATTTGTTTTGCAGTTAACTTACACTACACATGTTTAATTTGTCATACTTGTACTGATGTTTCCAAAGGAAAAAGTAGTGTCACAGTTTTAACAAAAATGCTATTTGTATATTAAAATCAGTTATTAAAATTAGTCACTGATGTATTTATGTATAAATATCAATATAATTTAATTTATTTTTAATATATATTTATATTTTAACATATTTTTTACTAGTAGTTAATTTTAATATACAAATAATATAATTATATCTTTAAAAGGGGAGTCAATTATAGCGTGGCTATGTTAATTTGATAATACTTAAAAAAATATTGTTAAAAGAACATTATCTTAATTTTAAGGATATGTTTTAAATATTATCAAAATTGTAGAACTATTATAAATCCTAGTAATAATAGCCATTACAGCATGCAACTTTTAAAGAATATATAAAAATTAGGTACTACTCAAATAAAAATATCAAAAATATTTTTTCGTAAAGATGTTTTGTTTTAAAAAATATAATTTGTTTATTTAGCTACATTTTAAATAAAGTCAATATTTTCATAACATATCAAAATTTAATCTTATAATCTATCATTTAAGGGTAAAAAAATATATACTTTTATATAAAGACAATTATAAAATCTTTGTTGGAGTATCATCTAAAAATTAAACCTTTGAAGAGTAAGTGTTGTGATATCTCCTATTCTATGGAGTGTTCACTCTACAATTTAGTCAGACAAGTTGCGAATGACCAACCAACCCCCCCCCCCCCTCTTTCTTTTCTTTCCTTTTTCTCCCTTTTTTTCTTTTCACTCCCTCCTCATCTGCATATATTAAAACTAAAAAGTCACCAAAAAATAAATAAATAAATAAATAAAAAAGAAGGTACCCCACTTGGGGCTAAAAGATTAACATATATAACCTGGCCATAGTGTGATGATAATAGAAGATTAACATATTCAATCATTTTGTCCCCCTCTCAAAAGGACTCATCACATATACAAAATCAGAGTTTTATCTGTCTTTGTTCAGTGCATGAAGTAGCTATGCCGAAGCATTGTGACATGCAAATCAATATTGATGGTCAGCAGATATTCCTATTGAAAGAGGTACTCATTTAGTGTTATTTGATAATTATATTCAATATATACCATATATATGATGAGTTCATGATGTTTCAATCAAGAGAGGGGGGGGGGGGGAAGCCATACATAATCACCAGATTTTCAAGAGTGATGATTATTCTAGTTCACTTGTTTTTATTGCAGAAGGTTATGTCAAAATACTGTGGAAAGTTGAAGAGAATCTTGAATCATCAAAAGAGATGTAATGTTACGAAGTTGGGGATTAGAATCAATAACTTCCCTGGAGGCCCAGATGGGTTTGAACTTGTTTCAAGGTTCTGTTACAATAACGGCAACATTCCAATCACTGTGGCTAATGTTCCTCTCCTCTATTGCTGTGCCATTTATCTTGGAATGGCAGAAGGGGTTTTCAGCAACAATCTCTTGCAACAAACAGAAACATTTCTTGATAGAATCTCTCAGTGGAAATGGCATGATATAATTGAAAGTCTCATGAATTGTGAGCATGTGTATGCATATGCAGATTGCTATGGCCTCTTAGAAAGGATCATTGTTGGTGGAGTGTTACCAAAGATTAATCAAACTCCAAATTCTTCAGATGTAAGCTTCATCAATTCATGTTCTTCACCATCCTCATATTCTTCCCCAGAAAGCACTTCTGGTAATAAGAGATTCTCTTCCTCATCAAACAAACTGGCTAATACTCCAGAAAAAATCAGGTCAACTTTGCCAAGCAAAGCATGGTGGTTTGATGATTTGGCAACTTTACCCCCAAAGATCATTGAGAAACTCTTCCAATTTCTTGGTGCATACAAAACTGACAACAACAATTTAGTCCTCACAAGGTTTTTGTTGCATTATCTGAGAAAAGCAACTCAAAAAACCAGAGTTGTTGATTGCAAAAACAGCAGTGAGAGTGAGTATGCCGCTCTTGCAGAAACAGCAGCTTATGGTGTCATTTTTGTTGGAAAGGAAACATTTTCATGCAGAGGGCTATTTTGGGTAATAAGGATTGTATCCGGTTTTGGTTTGAGTAAAGGTTGCAGGACTGAACTTGAAAGATTAATTGGTGGTGTCCTTGAACAAGCTACTTTGGATGATCTTTTGGTATCTGGCCATGATATGGGAGTTTATTATGATGTTAATTTGGTCATAAGATTGGTTAAACTCTTTGTTGATATCAATGGTTCTGATGAAGGGGTTTCATTACAGAAACTGAAAAGGGTTGGTAGGTTGATTGACAAGTATTTGAAGGAGATATCACCTGATCAGAATCTCAAGATCTCTAAGTTTCTTGGAGTAGCAGAATGCTTGCCAGATATTGCAAGGGATAGCTTTGATGGGGTCTATAGAGCCATTGACATCTATCTTGAGGTGAATATCACATACCCTTCTTTTACTGTTCTTATCTGCAGCATCATCTTTTAGCACAAATAATATTGTTTTGGTTAATAAATTTTTCGTTCTTGTAAAATTGTCGATTGATGATTTTTATTACTGTGAAACTTTTTCTTGTGGTTTTGGTCTCCAAAAGGTTTCCAAATTGAAAGTGGTCCTTGTCATCATTCTACCTGCATATTACTTTACACCTATGGTTCAAAACATAAGGAACTGTCTTCGAATTGATTTGTATGAGAGATATGGTAGGGACCAATTTTACTTATTTTTTAAAATTGTTTTTACTAAAACCACAGAAATTTTTTTTCATAAAGTCCAAAATCATAAATCACTAATTTACAAGATAAAACTTAATTAACCCTGATAACATTCAGGTTTTCAAATCTACTTTGTTTTGTATGGGACCTCTTTTTAACTTAATCTGTGTAGTAAAGAAATTAAGATGAAAAACCTTAAAATTGTCACTTTTACTCACCTTTAGTTGTTTCGTTCAGCCTAATAATATATATTGCTCAATCTTTGTCATGTGGTTAGTATTATGTGTCAAGTGCAATAAATAAATAAATAAATAAGATGGAAACAGGAACTAAAACGGAAAGGGAAAGGAAGATGCATGTCCAGATTACATACAAAACTATATCCATAAAAAATTCCATGCATTATTAACTTTATGCTTGGATTTATGTATGTAAGAATATAATTTTTTGTTGACATATTCAACATCAAATATGACTTAAAACCCATATTGTATTTTTCTCGTCTTTCTCTAAGTGTATCTCTAGCATTGTCTATAGTGCTTCGGTAGTCAAAATACAAAATTAGATGTTTTATTGTCAGATTTTTCATATTAAGATTTTTTGTAATTTGTATTTTTGTTTTTTCTTTCACCCTTCTGTTATTGTGGTCTAGAAATCTCATCATCCTTCATGTGCTTCGTCATAGAGTAGAGTAATTTGGATGTATTATTAGATAACATGGGGAAAGGGAAACATATATAAATCCAAGGCATGTGCATACTGCATTGTGCCCCTTAGTCTAGGAATTCTCACACCTGCGTGTCTGATACTGCTGTAGAGTTCACATTCAAACAAGTGTTTTAGACTGAGGAAATGAAAACACTTGTCATTCATAGACACATGCTGTCATTGATCTTGATTCTTGAATATTTTCTGAGTAATGTGGACAAATAAAACACAGAGCTGGCCACCCTTAGTATTTGTTTCTATATGCAATTAACGTTACCTTTTTTACTTTTTTCTTTGACAGCACATATTATTACTTTAACCTAGCAGCAAAAGTTTGTTGTTCATTAGATTTGTTACTTATACTCACTTTTATCTCATACTTTATAACCTTTTGTAATTATTAAATTTTGTATTTTCCTAATTTACTCCCCACCTTGTTCAATTTTTTTCACAAATATTAACAACACTTAATATAATAAGCTCTCGTCATGCATGTATTTGACAACTAGTATATTACATTATTATTATATAAATTTTTCTAATTTTGGTAGCCAATGAAATTGCAGTCTCATCCTATGATCACATTCGAGGAAAGATCAAGATTGTGTAGATGTCTTAATTACATTAAACTCAGCTTTGAAGCTAGTAAGGATCTGGCCAAGAACCCCAGAATACCTCCAAGGATTGCAATGCAGGCTCTTATTTCTCAGCAATCAAAGATTGCAACACTGGACTATGATGAGACTGAGACTCCAAGAAAGAAGAATCCTTATCAATTAGTTTTGTACAAAGAAGGTAAGAGGAACAGCTTCTCCAAGGAGAAAAAAGACATGACACTAAACATGGATAAAATGCAATGGAAGGTAGTAGAATTGGAAGAATTATGCAAGGAAATGAACTCAAAGATGGTTAACCGGAATGCATTGTTTAATCATGCTCGTGCCAGATCCTCACCAAGATTATGCTGATCATCTTCAACTTGTGTTAGTACTTGAATTGTACAAAGCTTAAATTGTATTTTTATTTTGTATTGGGTAGAATCTCAAATTGATACAAGATATAAGAGATTCCTGCATTGTTGCGGGCTGCATTTATTCTCAACTGGTTTGGTTCGATTTTTGAACCTAAAAATCAGTATGTGGTTTGGTGTGGTTTTTCTAGTGAACCAAATCATGCCCAGTACTAATTGCAGCACTAGAACCTATTGAAATACATAAGTAATATTCGATAAGATTGTACAAAACTAGGACCATAATGGGTATAAAGTTTTTGCTACCTAGTCATTGCAAGTTTGAGGAGTTGCATTCTGCTTAAGACAATATACAGCTACGTGAATTTAATTGATAGTATTACATTATACATATTTTCCTTTTTATCCATTCACAAGTACAGGAAGTGATATGCTAGCAAACTTAATATGCATATTATGTTAGAAATAAGTAAGTAAAGAGGATATTGGAGAAAGAAAAGATAGCGGTTATTAGAAAGTTATACTTGTGTCATGAGGCAATACTCTCTTTATATTGCACTATGCACTTCTCAACAGTCAACACCTATATCTTGTTACTTATTTGAGTTAACTAACATTGTTTATCTTCAAATACACAAGTAAATGATTCTGTGCATTTCAACAATTGCAACCAGAAAATGACATGTAAGCACCAAATTTCATCTAAGTTGGCAATTAATTAAACTAGGGTGAGTAAAATTGTGATTGTGACCTCTTGGAGCTTTCCAAGTGCTTGATCCCGGAAGCTTTCCCAAATCAGGTTGCAATATGAGATCCTTCTTATAGCACGCAAGAATAACTTAAATTCTGATGCAATGGATCTTCAGAAAGACTTGGATCCTATTTGCTTCATGATGTTGTGACCAATGAAGACAGTTACATGCCCTTTTATAAAAGCATTGCTGAACCTATATTTACATCAGCTAGCAGCACAACGAACATAAACAAAATTAGAGGAAGAGAAAGGCGCCCGGGGGGGGGGGGGGTGGAGGGAGTAAGCAGACTGATAATAGTAAGTGATAATGATGAGCAATAACTATTTACAAACTTCAGAAGATATTAAAGAATCCCTCACCCACAATTGGCACCGTCCGCAACCATGGTTCATGAATCAACAAAAACACCATTCTACAAGTTCAGCAAAAAGTAAAAAATGAATCTAATAAAAGTCAAATTTGATTAACTTAAAAGTTAAAATCACAATCTACACATAATGTTCTTACATCCTTCACTATAATCTTGTCTGGAAGTCCAATTCTTGGTAATAACCATTCCAACACATACAATGAGGAGTTTTCAGAATTGTTTATAACAGGTTGATCATCTGAAAAGCAAGAATATGCTGAAGTCATGGCTGATGGATAAAAAAAATTAGTTATTAACAACGGGAATGGAGCCCAAACCTGAACGGCGTAGAAGTATTCTATGTGTAACAAAGGACTGCAAGAACGTAAGGGGCGCCATAAAATTAGAAATATTAATAGTGACTGTAAAAAAAAAAGGTACAAGACATAAGCAACATTAGGAGCCAACATCAACCACTTCATAATATACATGATGTACTAGTAACAACCTGTACCTGCCAGACTGAAGGCATGTACTCACGATACTGAATATGTTGTGGGCTTCTTGTTACATTTCTTGAACACCTTTTCAAGAAGTACAGTAATATTAAAATTAGAACAGAAACTACGGCTTCTCAGTAATGAATTTGCAAAGCAACACAGTAAAAACGTTTAATACAGAAATGGAGACCAATTGGGTATCATTTAATTGTCCTACCTTAAGAATGTGCTGAAAAACAAGAAAGAGATAAATAAGGACACAGAAATAAAAAGGCCTGAAGGTTGCATTGCACCATAGTTTCGACTTCATACATTTATTTATACTAGAAAAAAGTGTATATAATAGGGTGATTGTCGATCAATTTCTTCTTAGTCTACCCCTAATTAAATCCTCTTACTAATCACCATTGAAAAGGGTCAGTACTTCTTTAGCTCATGACTTTCATAAACAATTTAACACGATCGATTCTCTTGACATAGTGGAAGAATTTTTATTGAAAGCAACCGTTTTCAAAAATACTTTTCTCTCTAGACACAATTACATACAATATTTCCAATTAGTCCTATACGGATAATGAAAGAAACGTGCTTTAATTTCTCTAACCACCATGGATTGATGGAACTCACCCGTTGACCTCCTCTGAAGCCGTAGAGTATGTATTTCCAAAAATAACCGACTTTGTGGCTATAACTAACATAGGATGCACCTGAAGTAGTTTTTTAATATCTTGAACTACAGCTTCTGATACACTCTGTAAGAAAAGCTTTTTCCTGCATCACAAATAACATCTTCAAGTTAAACTTTGCATATACCTGAATCATGGATACTATTAAGAGAAACTCTTGCAATTATCAACTTTCCCTTGCTTTCTGTCTATGTTTTTACCCTTCATTCAAAAAATATATATAGAAAAAAGAAAACAAGCAAGCCACAGAATGATCATCTAAGAATTCTAAATATAAATTGAACTTCAGAGGATTCTAAAGCTTGGAAAAAAAAAAAAGCGGCATGCATCAAACAAGGGTGGTGATGGGTATTAGTTACCTATTATGTTCTTTTAGAGACAAGAACATTGATGCCCGATCTACCCAATGAAAAGCTCCAATGCTGTCAAATACAGTTTGGACACTCAAACTTTAGTTATCAAATCAAAATGTAGTTTCTGCATAATAATGAGTTAATGATGCCATTTCAAGTAACATTGATTAATTTGATAAATTTTGTTTTTTAAAGAAAAAGCAGCAAGAAACCAACCTGTCAATCAGTAGCAGTTGCACACTAACCCCATGATCTTTCTCCCTTTTTAAGCGATAATGTAAACTCTGTTGGTCAAGAGATGCATAAGCAGGTATTAAAAATAATAAACAATGTTACAAGGTAGTGTGCTCTCTCCCCCATAAATTTTTTTGTGCTGTTTGTGTATAGAAATTAATCTTATATCTTCATCACAATGACTTTAAGTATTTCACATGAATCCAATTAGGCTTTATAACTACTTGGACTAATATCAAACATTCTCTCATGCCAACAAAAGTAACTACCTTTCTCCCTCCGCTACTTGAATCATCATAAAACGGAATTGAACCTAAGTGGATCGTCACACCCTCAATGCATCAAGATTAAGCTAATTGAAGTAACTTTAGAGTAAGAGTGGGTATAGGATGAAGTGACCTTGAGAGTCTGAAGGAATTCGAAGCTGTTGGAACACCGGGCATACAAGAAGCGTTGCATGCACAAATCATACAGGGTCTTATCACAATCCCCAATCGCATTACCTTCCATAATCCGATGAGTGAGCATTTGCGAGAAGCGCGAGATATCGAAGCGACAATCGAGGTCAAGAAAGAGCACGGAATGGTCAAAACCACCGTAGCGAACCCCGTTCCATTCTTTCGGAAGTACACAATTTATAGCAACCTGAGATTTTTCAGTTATTGCAAATTAAATTTTGATGAAATAGAAAAGAAATTTTTGTGTGTGTTAGTGTTACGGTTGAAGAAGTTGTTCAAGTAGGTACTTGAATGAGAATTTGTGTTTTGGCGGAGGGTGAGGGACCGAAGATCTCGATGACGTTGCCGAGGCGGAGCGGAACCCTGTGCAGCGGCGGAACGAGGAGGGTGGATCGGAGGGCGGAGATCCTACGTAGCATATAGTGAGCGGTTTCATCGCCGTCGATCCAACCTTTAACTCCTCCTTTCTCATTCTCCTCCTTCTTGTTCATATGCTATCAATTAATCAATGTTATGAATTATGATTTTGGTTTTCAACCTCTTCTTTTTCTCTACTCTTCCAATTCAGTTCTGTTCTGATAAACGATAATCATATGAATTAAAATTAACCTCTCCTCAGCTGTCGACGGATTCTGCACCGGACTGCTTCCCGCGCAAACTAACCATTGGGCCTAAAGAGATACATGTTTATTGGGCTCGGCTCTTCTTTTTTGGTCAAGTTGGATTCATATAAGTGTGAAAGTAATAAATAATTTGATTAATCGAGTGGTTAATTCATTTATCTATTTAGATAAGTATATGGAGTTTGACAGATTAATTCTTGATCTGCGCAGCTTAAAAATACCGCCAAAAGAAAAGTATGAAAGGTATGTTTTTGGCAATTTATTTACTTTGTTCTTTGAATTTAAAATTTAGCTGAAGTCAAATCTTTATAAAGTATTATATGTGTAATATATGTAAATTTATAATGTTATAATATTTAAGATTGGAATAGATATAAAAGTTATATACTTATATTTTATGCAATATAAGAAATGTGATTAAGTGAGAGGGCTTTATTCTCCCTTCTTTATTTAAACGTGGCGGAATTTTTTTATTATTTTCATGTTAAAATAAAAATGGTTGATGATATAAATATTATAGTTAAAATTTTGATTTAACTCTTAACATTTTTTAATATTATAATTTTAAATAAATTTATTAATTTTATAAAATTTATACTAAATATAATAATTTTACTATTTAAATCTTATTATAATTATATATTTTACGTACTTAATGAACTTTTTTTTTTATTTTAGTTAAGATCTCGATTTTTTTTATCTTGATACAAACACACGACGCTAAAATGAATGTTTGACCGAGATGGTGTAGCAGAGTGGAATGCATACGCAGGCATGCGGTTTGCACATGGCAGTTTGTGGTTGGCGTTGCGTAGAAGAAAGACAACACGTGAGGCTCTTATTTGCCTTAAAATTCTCACTACGTAACAATTTCTATTGTCCACAATTAATTCATTTAATTAGTTACTTCCTTTCTCCCACCTCGTCTTAGTTGTTATCTTTCTCCACGCACCACCCTCTATTTCTTGATAATATTAGCAAATCAATAATAATTTTATAATAATATTACTCTACTAAAATTGCACCTTCAACCGTCATTAAGAGAAAACACAAGTTCCATAAACCATTTTTGTACCTGAATTTCATTTGTACCAGGTTTGCTGTCTTTGCTAATTGCTATAGTAAACCTTTAACATAGTTTCATGTCTTTAGATTCTGTGTTTTACTCTTTTGTCTCTTTTTGCCATAAGCATGTTTGCATGATGATTACTTGATGAGATTTTTAGCTCATCTTTTGGTTTTGATGATTAATTTTTACACAAAAACAGGGGGGGAAAATCTCATTCCACTGTTTTATATCTGTTATTTCTCTTGTTTCTTGTTTTGGTAAAGTAGAATCAGGTCAATTGTTCAAACCTTTGATATAGGAAGACCTTTTTGATATACTTACTTGATGCAAGTAGGATGGTTACTTAATTGTCTCTATATTATCTTATTCATGGTATTTTGTTCATACATTAGGTAATGATTTCAAGTAGTTTGATAACCAACTTAGGTTGGTCAAATGGTTAGCTAACTCGTCTGCTTAATCAAGTTCGGGTTTTAATCTCGCCTTGTGTATGCAAATCTGAGAAGTGCTCAAATCTGCGGCATACTAGTGTTAGGCCTGCCGAAGTAGGGTATAGTGGGAAACCAAAAATATGATGATTTCAAGTAGCTTTATAATTGTTTTCCTTAAAGAAGGTCCGGAGTTTGAGTCTTGTGAATGAGAAGATTAAATTCAGTGCTGAGATAGCTTTATTCTGCAGTGACGTGGCACGATGAACATTATGTCGACCAACCAGTGTGGTTGGCCTCTGAGAGTTCACCATGATCATCATACTGATAAAGGAGGTATTATTAAGGCTCCGTTTTTAGGATCCAGAGGATTGGACTTTGTTAATGCTGCTCATAAATGTCATCATCATGGTGCAAGGAAATGTAGGCCAATTTCTTGCAGTGCAGTGAGTGACAATGTGGATCCTTACGACTCAGATGACATTCAAAAGAACAAATCTCAGAAGGGTGAAACTGGAGGAGTATGTTCACTTCCCAATTTCCCTTATTTTCATGTAATTCATTGCATTGCAATTGAATCATTTGTTTTTATTGTTTTTGACCAACACTTTTATCCATTAGTCCAATTCCTTTAGTCTAACAATCTAACAATATACTTTTAGCTTACACTTCTAAACATTTATTTGCTAACTGTTGGCCAAAAACAATAAATTCTGCTGGCCCTCCAACATTTCTCGTAAGCTTATTAGGTGATATTATACGCGACACTCGTTTGTTTGTCATGCATATTTTTTTTAGTTTTCTTTAAAGGATTAATTTTATGTTTGCATTAATTCTTATTCATACTTTTAATGATTAATATGTTGATTATTAACTTTCGTTTGCTGTGCATATATCCGAATCTGATATGTTTTGTGAAATATGCTTCAGGTGAATAGTGAAATGCTTAGAGAGAGTCTTGAGAAAATAGTTGGTACTGATGATTCCACGTTTAGTGGATTTGACCTTGCTACACTCATTAGGAAAAAATATGGCAGGTCTTATGATGTTCAGCTAATAAAGAAGGTAAGCTTTTGACAAAGTGCAATTAAGTGCGAGATTAAAACTTGATATCGGTATGATGTTTATTTCTTTTGTTCTTTGGTTATATTTCCTTTCCTTATTTTGTTGTTACATGATTTGTAATAGGAATTCATGGGAAGAAATCTGCTTGCTTTGAATGTCATGTGGAAGTACATGGAACAGGTAATGTAAAAGCATTTCTGTGCTACATCTGATGGTTTCATACCCTAGGCTACATGATTGTACATTCTTTTTCCTTTTCCATTGAAATCTGCAATATATTATGAACAAAAAATGAATGGAAAGTACTGGACAAACAGCATTTGAATAAGTACTTTGAATTGCTAAGGCATTGTTTGTATACAAGGAGATTACACTTGAGAATAATGAGATTCTTATCCTTGTATGATAGCTCATCCTTACATGCTCTTTACTAAGTACTTTACACGCTCTCTGTTAATTAAACAAATCTTAGCTCTCCATTTATTATATTTTATATCAATGGTTCAGATTTATAATTTAGGATTTAAGATTTAAAGTTTAGGGTTTAAGGTTCAGAGTTAAAGGGACGTTGCACTCCTCATTTTCTCTGGAGTGCATTAATATTTGCCTATATGACTAACGACTCTTTTCATTTTTTCTATAGAGATCATTTCCATTGACCGAAGAAGAGTATATTTTGAGGCTTGATGATGTGGCAAACACATTGAAATGTTGGGGAGCTGTCTCACATATTCGGAACAGCCTACAAAATTCTAAAGAACGGCCTCGGATAGGGAAG
The DNA here is from genome assembly GCF_003086295.3 of Arachis hypogaea. Taxonomy (NCBI): domain Eukaryota; kingdom Viridiplantae; phylum Streptophyta; class Magnoliopsida; order Fabales; family Fabaceae; genus Arachis; species Arachis hypogaea. The sequence goes on from NC_092048.1 coordinate 9,523,797, forward strand.
GTAAAATTATGCTACTTCCATCCTATGTTACTAACTTACTATTAACTCAAATATAAGTTGAACTATTACAAGAATGAGTTTTCTTATTTTTATATACTGCAGGCCGTAAGCATTTTCATTGATATGGATGAGTCCGGTGCTCGTTCAAACGAGTGGATATACAAATAGATTGCATTGATGAATTGAAATTCATCTTAATTCAGTCACTGAATTCCATTCCATAACGTGACAAGGGAGGAACCCATACTCATTACTCAGCAGCATCACTTTTGTTGAACTTTATTGAATTCAGTGAATTGTCATCTTAACAAAATCTACAGCCTCTAAAGTTTCTGTTGGCACCAGGTCATGGCACCTATAATTTTTGTTCTTCCCTTAAGTTCACAATATTGATGTAAAATGTGTTAATATAAGGAAGCATCCAGGTTATAGTAAATTTCTCTCTTGTTTGGAAAAGATACCATGTACTTGCCCCCATACTAATTCCATGCAATTGCAAGCATTTATATAGTGATTAATCCAAGAAAACCTGAGTAGGATGAAACTTCCCTGTAGGGATGTAATAATTCATAATAATAACTTTGAAAGCAACAAACTCTAATCCATTTCAGTAATTGCCAACTACAATTTACATGCTATGTAATAATCCATCTTTGCCTGCGTTCTTTACAATAAATATGACATGACCTAGCATTACCATCTACACAAATAACCTCTCCTTGATACATTCAAAAGTTACACAAACCTCTATCACATACTCGCTGTAAGGAGCCGGTATTCTTTACAATCAAAGATCAAGACTGAAAAAAGTTAATTTCTTTTCTTTTATCTCTCTCCTGGGCAGAGAGAAAAGTTAATTCTTTACTATGAAGGGATAAAGATCCAGTAGTTGTTTCCATTTTTCTTTTAGTCAAAAATTGAAAGAAAACCCAGAATAGGTATATTCTAGGAGCTGCTATTTTGAATTGGCTGTGTAGGACACTGGTCCTCTAAAGCTGGTGAGTTTAAGAGCTTCCTAAGGGAACGGTACTGCAAGCGGACATTCTCTCCAGTTTCAATAATCTTGAGCAAATACCTGTACAAAAAGTATATTCAACTTCAAATTAGATTTTCATCAAATCTGATTCAACATACATAGTTGTATAAGAATGAATGTGCAACAAAAAGGATGGGAAATATTTTTACAAATTAAGCATGTAAAAGTTTGAAAGCATTAAAAAACAAGTATCAACTGGCAAACCCTACTCACCAAAAAAATAAAACTGGCAAACCCTACTACCAATAGTATCCTATCCGCTATTGTAAACAAAAGCACCCTAAATGTCTAACATTGACACACATTTTGTAAAATCACAGTGAAACCACCTAGTAATCGTCATCTAATAATACAGCTTTTACATTGAAGGTAAACTTATTCATAATTCACGATGCATCCATATATTAGCTACCATTCAATGCAAATTTAACAAATTTAACTCACCAGCCATTAAGACACTGAGACGTAATGACAGCTTCTTTCCCAACAAATTTTTCTGGTGTTCTCCTGTTACCCTGCATATAAATTGATTGACCAGGATTACCAGCCTGTACCATTTAATACACAAGTTCCAAGAATTAGAAACATAAAAACCAATTTTCTTACCTTAATAATAACCTTCTCATTTACTGAAAATGGATATTGTACTCCCCTTTGCAGTCCATCAGCAGCAGTAAAATCTCCATTTTCCTGCAAAATTAAGTGCTAGTACCCATGAATTTCACTCTTGGAAACAAAATACTTTACAGTGTTGAGCATTTTATTCAGTCAGAAATTTGTTAGTTATGGATGCCAGCTGCTAGGTCTCTTCAAAATACACACATCCACCATGAAGAGAGGTCACTTTTTTTAATGGTTTATATAAGGCAATTCATAATACAAAAATTTTGAGAAACCCAGCAAGCATTTCAGTGGCAATAACTTGTTTTTGACAACTTAAGGCTACCGCCAAGGTGTTTAACAAAGACGAAATTACAGTTCACCACACCTGTAAAGAAGACTCCGGAGATTTACAACAGAAAACCCCTATTCTATAATATCCCTTAATAATGATAAATTATGACACTGCCATGAAAAGGAAAAGAGAACTCCGTTGAGACAAAGAAATTAAAACAAGTTTTCTGGCAAGTGTTAAGTTAGTGATCATAGAAATTAGCTAAACTTATACTATGGCTATTCTATTAAAAAGCCAAGAATGACATGATACTTAAGTAATATACCCTATTCACTCTTCTGATTGGATCGATTTGGTCACCCATTTCTTTTCGCCGCTTTCGTAGAGCAGCATTGCGAAATAACCTTCGATCATCCTCATGCTTAACAGCAACAGCTGCAGCTCTAAGAGCTGGAAAAGAGACAAGTTTATGTCACATCGGACGAAATAAAAATAACAATCAAATGCCTGCAAAAATAGATGAAACAAGAAAGCTAGAGAGGAAATGGAATATACCAAGGTTAGGGATCAAAGAACTTGTCTCTACATCAGCATTGCAGACAGTACATCTCGACTGTGACGGAAACAATAACTGTAATTATGATTCTTGTCTCTCTCCATCTAAGAGTTATAATTCCATAATGAATGTGAAAGGTATCATAAATGAGACAACAATGTACAACCAGAATAACAATCCACCAAGAATGTAAAAAGTTAAATACACAGCAAACATAAATCATGGAATAATTTGATTCTCTAGTTGGACAATCAGGACATTAGCTATATTAAAGAAATTTATATTATTTTATAGAAATTTTAGCATTTAAGACGCCATCATAAGTTTTCACCTTTTAGCTATATCATTGGTAATCTCTATATTTACTGCATAGTATATAGACTAGAAGTATTATAAGGGATTCTACAATTCCATTGAGCTTCAGCTACACAAATTTTTAAATGTCAAATCCAAATATCTATTACTGAGCCTTCAATAATCAGTACATCAAATAGTGTTCACAGCATTGTACACAACCAGTCAAATGTAATATAAACCAACCTTTCCTTCCCCAAATCAAAGCATAATGTTATACAAAAAAATATAAATATAAATTAAAAAAAAAAATTCTATGTCTATGTATTTTTTACCCCTTAGTCTCCAAATAATCTAATCCCAACGGTAGGACATTTCATTTGCTGCAGCCACCAAACTTCCAGCAACCAGACAGCAAGTGAAGTTTAATATGTTAACTCAGTGTGAAATCTAGCAAGACAGACTATGTCCATCCACCTAACTGACATTTTAGTACCCTATGGACTATCATTTCTTATTGCAGACACATGATCAGCACATGCTTATAAAATGTATATAAGAAAAACCTTACTTACTGTTTCAATGACTCTCCTCAGCATGAGACCACCAAATGAGTGTCCACATGAGACAAGCATGGCATCTTCAAGGAATGCACCACTGAAAAATAGGTTAAAACAGAAAAGTGTAAGAGATATCAGAATAAAGTATAACCTTTGTTAATGATGAATTACACATCATCTTCCCCCCCCCCCCCCCCGGTGCCTTTTTTCTCTTTTTTTTGGCAAGTCCTACTGTTGATTTTTTCTTTATACAGTTTACAATATCATTAAGAACAGATCGCAATAAATCAGGAAAATGAACATTAAATAAAGGATTTCAGATTATCTAGATCATGGCATGCTCTAAGAGTCATTGTCAAGAATGTCTGTAATCACTATAAACACTTCAGGGTAAGGATTAGCAGAATGTTTTATAGATTTACCTAAGTGGATTAATAAATGAATTCTTATCTCAGCTTCAATTTCTTTTTTTTTTTTTTTCTTATGTCACCTCTTAATACAAATCACATAACACAAAAAAACATGCTCCTTTGATAAAAGGACAAATCAGTTGAATAGTCAAATTTAAACTTACGATAATGGATCTGATAGAACACTTCTTAATGAGGGATCCTTATTCACATTGTCTTGAGCAACCTGTTAGTAAAAATTGCATAAGCTTCCTCTCATACATAAAAGGAAAAATTCTTACTAGAAGGGAAATGGCAACAGAATATTTACAAGAGGAACCACGAAATTAAATACGATAGAGCTGTTAGAAATGTCAGGGAAACAAGGGAAATGCCTCCATGATCAACCAGATGTGACAACACCAACAAACTTATACAAAAATATTAAATCTGTAATTTTTCACCTATAGATTAGAGACACAGCAGCCATATGAGAGAACATTAGGAGAGATAACTTACATCATCATTATCGCTTCTGCTACCTATGAGTTCTTCAGTAGCCAGGTCATCCATAAACTGGCTAACAGATATTGGAACATAGCTTTGGGGTATAACATGGCCAGCTGCTGCAATTGGAGAACAATCTAATATTGCATTTCCCTGTGGCATGAGTCTATAAGCAAGAGAAGTCCTACAATCACAAAGCTCCAAAAGGCATCATAAGTAAGCTTGTTATAAAACACAAGTCATCACAAATACAAGATAAAGAAATATTTAAGTGTGTATATATATGTACCTTCCTCCACTATTAGAACCTAGAAAATAATCAGGAGAAGCTCTATATGATGCAGCAGGACGTAGGCCTGCAGTAGCATGGCTAAGTGCCTTGCCAGTTATCAATAAAAGATCCCCTGGCCCAGACCCACTGTCTGCCAGATACCAGCGGCCATTGGGGTCACATACCTAAAGAAGAAAACAGACTATTTAATATTAAACTGGCCGGGGTGATATAGAAATTCATCAAGCTAATAAGGAAAAATCCTCAATATACGATAAAATATACACGACTCAATCTTGATGAATAGGATGGGACCTGTTGCCACTTGTTTTTCCTTCAGCAAACCACCCCCTGGTTTTACAATATAAGTCAAATAAAAAATAAACAGAAACACACACACCTGAAGACCAGGAGTGTCTGTAGATATCAATGTCAACAATCCCTTCTCCACTTCTCCATTGACAGTAGGCTTGCCCCCTCCAATAGCCCCTTTTCCATTTTGCAAAGAAGAATGTGAGTGAGTGGCAACAAGAACTGATGAAGATACCTCATTAGCAGGCAAGGGAGCATCATCAAGCAAATGGTTAAAAACACTGCACAAAGTGACTCTTTTCTGTGAGCAAACCCAAAAGAACGGAAGAAAAAAAAAACAAAAAAAAAAAAGATCCAAGAATATACATATGAAGCAAGTAAACTAAAATCTAAGAAGGAAAGGTCCTTCACAGACATCCTTACTCGCTTCGGAGGCGCAGATGCCTGGCAATGGCACACAAAGCAGATCGAGACGCCTTTCCCATGCACCTAAAAATATCAGCCATACAAGGTGGAGATGAATCCCAATCCTCGAAAGCCCTGATACAAGTCACCCATGAACTATAATAAATAAACAAGAGTGATACCGTATAAAAATAAATAAATAAGAGTGGCAGCAAACGTGTTCAAATTTTTTTTTTTTTACAAAACAAAAAAACAATTGAACAACCACGATTTCACTTAAATATTTGTGGGGGGATTAATTCTTCTAAGAGCAATAACAGCAAGAAAGTTCCCTTGGTTAGGTTTGCTCGAGAAATCAGCATCCAGGTAGTAGTTAGTAAATGAAACCCGCTATCTAGCTCTCAAGTTAAGAATTTCTCTTGGTGTGAGTTAGAAGTCACCATTAAATGACAATTCATGGGAGATTTCATGATGCATATATCCTACTGGTTATCATTTCTCTATAAATAACAGTAGCATGAGGCCAAGGCAAACATATATCTACATACCAAATAAATAATTATCATACAAATATGCTCCAGACAGTAAGAAACTAACAATATAACAAGAGAATCATCACTGTGTTCAGTTCATACCTTCCTGCTCTGTACATGTAAACCCCACGGCTTCCCTTCCCATCACCCAATTGAGCCCTGCTCCTGAAGAACAATCTTGAACCTTCCAACCCGCACCGCATCAGAGCCGAATCCTCGCTCCCCAACTCGATCAAGGCCGCATTGTGCCTCATCAGCGACCCAGACAAAGCTTCCACAGCCCTAACATAGGGCCCCGCCGGTGCCCCGTCGTAAGGCGCAATGTCCGATAGCCGGACTCTCGCCAGTGGAGACGTCACTGACACCACCGGGGGGTCACCAGCACCAGACGGCAGAGCTGCGGCGATGGGAACCACCGCTCCAACAGCATGGTCAGGTGGCAGCGGCACTGAGGAGAGCAAGGGTTGCCGCTGCTGAATGGGAACGGGAGCAAGAGAGGAAGGCGAAGATAGCTGAGAGTGTCCAACGGCAGTGGCGGAGGAGGAGGGTGACCTAAGGGAGGTGACAGCTGTAGCGGCGGCGGAGGCGGAGGAAGCTGAAGACTGAGCGTTGTTGATGTGTTGCGGCGGCGGCGGCTGCGGCGGTGGAACCAGTGCAGAGGGGTTCTGCTGCTGTTGTTGCATGATCACCACCATGAATCATTCTGAAACCGGGGAAATTGAGAATTAGGGTTTGGTTTTGGAAACGTCGTCGTTTTAGGGTTTTGTTGAATGGTCGCAATTTCACTCAGTTAGTAGTAGTTTTGCGATGGATCGTGAAATGTGAAGGGTGATCCATCTTCATATGCTGACTACTCCGTGAAAGAGTGAGTGAGTGAGTGAGTGACTATGCACCAAGCTAGAGCTGTTAGTTTAGAATTTAGATTATAGAACTTGAAGAACTATAACTGCTTTTTTTATTATTATTATTTTCTTTTTTCCCCTGAGAAAGCAGCATCATAAACTACGCACTGTGCACAAGCAAGAAACAATTTTGTTCATGTTCAACGCTCTCTTTTTTATTTCATTATTTTCTTATCAGGAGAGAATGTTTGTCCTTATGCTCGAGTTCGAAACTATGGTTATAACCATAATTTTTAAGTTGCTATTTTCTATGTTTTAAAAATGATCATTTAGTTCTTAATAATTTATTTTAATATTTGGTTTAATATTTTTAATATAACAATATAATAAAATAAATATATGTAAATGTTTTGTAAAAATATACTATATTAAAAATTAATCACTAAATAATTCATGCATGTTTATATTTAAATACATACGCTGTTTACATGTTTTAATGCGATGATGTTAAGAGGATAATAATTTTATATATATAATTAAGAAATATAAAATAAAATAATTAAAAATTATAAAATAAAATTATTTTATCTTATTTTAGTTTTTTTTTGTATTTTAAATATTTTTATTTTAATATATTTTTTATATAATACTGTTAATTTGATAATTAATTTTTAATATACATATAAAATATAAGATAGTTGATATTGAAAAGATAATATGAAAAATAATTATAGTGTATTATAATTTAGTAGGCAAATTATATTGATAACAAATTTAAGTAATATAAAAATAAAATTCAAAAGATATATAATATAAAATAAATTTAATTTTAACATTATTATAAAATAATTTTATATATATTTAATTGCTAATGAGTTATAACTCAAATGGCATAGTCTCTTCATACTCAATTAAAAGGTTGCGGGTTCGAGTCTCCTATCTTTAAAAAAAAATTATATATATTTAATTATGTAGTATTAATATATTATATTAATAAAAATATTATTTTTAAATATTAAATATATAAATTATCATCTAAATAAATTAATAAATAATTATATAAAATATTTTACACTACGATAAAATTACATCCATGTCACAGATTGGATCTTCCATGTTGGCCATGCGTCAAATGTTTTTCCACTAATTATAATCGTCCATAACCATCTTATTTGGATGCAAGAAAGTGGCTTACACTAAGTCAAAGATGTGAGAGAGATGACAAAGAGAAGAAGGAGAGAGGGGTGTATTTTTTTTTTTTTCGATTCTATTGAGGAACTAATTAGAGGTGTAGTTAACTAGAATCAATTAGTTAAAAAATAAATTTATTATAAAAAAATAACTCTTTAATATTATAATTTTTTAAATTTTAAAATTAAAAATAAAAATAAATAATTAAGTTAATTTATATTATAGTTAATTTTTTAAATGGCATTTATTTAAATAAAAATGTTAAAAATATCTTTTTATAAAGATCTTTGTATTAAAAGTGTATTTTATTTGTTTAGTCACACTTTAAAAAAATAATATTTTTATCATATATTAAAATAAAATTTTACTATCTATCATCTAATGATAAAAAAATATCTTTATATAAAGACAATTGTAAAATCTTTATAGTAATATCTATCTTTTTAAATTTTTTCTTATTTTTTAGTCCAATTACATTGCGCCCAATCTCATTTAACTGCCCCACTAGTGAATGTATGATATTATTATATTTATAGCTAATTGTGTCATTACCTCTACATGTATGGCTTGGAGTAGTTTTATTAACTCATTTTTCTTTAACTAGCATGTGATATATCACGAAAATATATTTCTTAAAAAAATATTTAACTCATGCATGTAATTATTTGCAAAGCTTAAACATATAATCTTTTAATATATATGTTATGATCTCATAAAAAAAAATCTAAATTACAAATTAAATTCTATACACTTAAAATTAGTTGTATACACTAAAATGATTTTCAAGATACTAATTATCCTATAAATGTTTTTCAAGTTAAAAAAATTATACTATATTAATCTCCCATCACTTTTTTTTCATCAAATTACTCCTTGCAAAGTTAGTGAGATAATGATAATTAGACTAAATAACAGTTAGCTGAACTACCATTTAAAATTGACTGAACTAATATGATCCTTTTTCTTTTGATAACCCTAAATTTCAATAAAATTTTATCCTCTGTTGTCTTTTTTTTCTTATTCTTTTTTCATCGTTATAGCATTGTTGTGATTTAGAAACATGATTGGATGTGAGTATAAGGCACAATAGAATTCTATTGGATATGAATAACAAAGACTCTAAATGGTAACAAGACTTCATGAAAATTTGACATGTATAAAAGGAAAACTATTTAGTTAATTTTAAATATCAAATTTGCAATTAGGTCTTTTCCACGATTTAAGTCCTTTTTAGATTTACATTATTAATACGAAATAAACTTCACAAAATAATTATATAATTTTATGGTTAACAAGGATGTTGATTTTTCTACAATGATAAACTATTTTAGAAATCACAAATATTTAGTATTTATTTAAAGGAAATCACTTAGATAAAAACGTCTAAAACGTCTTTTTTTTTTAAATATATTTTTTAGTAATTAAAATTTAACATATATAATCGATTAAACTGTGTTATTTTTATCAAAATTAGGCCAAACAATTTAATTTGACAGAAAAATAGTGAATCAAATCTTGAACTGAACTAAATTAATATTATTTTTTATAAAAAAATATTACAATACCTTTGTTATAAAAAATGACTAAAATACTCCTATTATATATATTAATTTTGAGAATCTTAAATTATGGCCCTTTACTTCTCTATCATCATAAAGTTAGGATTTAGAGTTTTCATATATATATATATATATAGGAGTATTTTAATCATTTTCTATAATAAGGAAATTGCAGTAACTTTTTATAAAAAATAATATTAATTTATACCGATTCAAGATTTGATTTACCGTTTTTTCGGTCAAATTAATTTGTCTAGTCTAATTTTGATAAAAATAATACAATTCAATCGATTATATGTATTAAATTTTAATTACTAAAAAATATCTTTAAAAAAAAGACGTTTGGCTCCCTTATTTAAAAATTACAAGATATAAATGATACTCAATTATATATATATATATATATATATAATAGGAGTATTTTAGTCATTTTCTATAATAAGAATATTGCAATAATTTTTTATAAAAAATAATATTAATTTATACCGATTCAAGATTTGATTTACCATTTTTTCGGTCAAATTAATTTGTCTAGTATAATTTTGATAAAAATAATACAATTCAATCAATTATATATATTAAATTTTAATTACTAAAAAACATTTTTTTAAAAAAAGACGTTTGGCTCCCTTATTTAAAAATTACAAGATAGAAATGATACTCAATTATTCTATTTTTAGACTTCTTTCCTCTAGTTTAATTTTTCTATTCATACTAATGTCTACTAGTAGATTGACATAGAAAGAAAACTACAACATTAGAGACCAAACTTGATAGCTTGCAATCCCTTTTATCTAAGCTTCTTGCAAAACAAGCTACGTGAGTATTTACTTCTTGATGATTGATGATTGAAAATGGAAGCACATGATGTGACAATGAAAGAAAAAAAAAGTTGGTGTTTGCTTCGGTACGACGGTAAACCATAAATTTATACGTACTGATATAATAAAAATGTGGACAAATTAAAACACGATATGTGGATTATATTTTCTACGTTAATAATTTTTTTTATACATATCATATCAAAGATTTTACTAAATCACCCTTATACTTTAATAAAATAAAAAAATAAATTTTATTTAATTTTTATAAAAAATTTAAATATTTTTTTTTTGTATTGGACAAAAACAATCCTAATCCTTTTAATTTAATCAAAATTTAATTAATTTTAGTTTTATAATTTTAAATTTGAATCAATTTAAAAATCAAAACCAAAATACATTTCATTATTCATAATTGATTCCACCGTCGCCGTTGTGTCCCTCTGGAAGATTATTTTCCGATATCACCAATGCAGCATTGCCAGCAGCTCTCGTGATGTTGATGGAGCCGCCATGTGTCTCTTAAATTTGGCCCACAAGATTGGAGCTTTGAAGGTGTTGATGGCCACGGCGATCAAAAGGTGGTTTTTGTAACGGCGTTGGAACCATCGCGATGATCGAAGGGAAGATATAGCGGGAGATTGTTGAAGCTGAAAGGGGAGATCGAAAGATGATCAAAAGCGTCCTCTAGGGTTTGAATCTCAAATTTTTCATTATTCATAATTGAATCAGGATAATGAAATGTGTTTTGATTTTGATTTTTAAATTGATTCAGATTTAAAATTATAAAGTTAAAGTTAATTGAATTTTGATTAAATTAATAGAATTACGATTGTTTTTGTCTAATACTAAAAAAAAATTTAAATTTTTTTATAAAAATTAAATAAAATTTATTTTTAAATTTTATTAAAATATAAAGATGATTTAGTAAAATTATTAATATGATATGTATTTAAAAAAATAATTATTGACATGAAAACATAATTCACATGTCATGTTTTAATTTGTCCACATTTTTATTATATCAGTATAACGGTACGTATAAATTTATCGTCGTATCGAAGCAAACACCAAAAAAATTTATTGAAATTTTAGGTTATAAAAAAGGAGAAGGATCACGCTAGTTTACCAAATTTAGATTGTCAACTCAACTAGTTGTTACCTAATTAAGCATGGAAGGATAAATTCCATCCTACTAACGGTGTGAAGAATAATAACTTGATAGAAAAAAGAATAAGAACTAATATGGTACAATTTTTTTAATACGAGATTTTATAATTTAATTAGAATTTTGATTACCATTTGAAAGTAAATGATTAATGTCAGAGATCATTTTTACTGTTTAACTTTTAAAAATCCTAACAATTTTATGTATATAGTAAAAAAATTTATCAAAAGCTAATTATTAAACCACTCTTCTCTGTTAGTTCATGATAATAATAAAGATGAGAGGCAAAATAAAAATAATAAAGTTTAACTAGAAAACCAAATCAAGGAAGTTTAAAACTGAAGATGAAAGAGAAACCAAATGCTAGCATCGCCACCGTCTATCAAGCACCCAATTCTGAGACTGAGTACTGTACAGAGGTAGCAATCTACGACACCAAACACTAAACAAGATACTTAAGGTAGTTCCGCCAGAGACATAGCTCACGAAACATTTATTCATAATAATAGATGTAAAAGCATGCTGAAGCCGCACGGTTCATTTGGCAGCTTTCTTGGCAGCAGATTTAGTGATCTTAGCAGAAGCATCCTTCTTCTCAACGCTCTTGATGACACCAACAGCAACAGTTTGACGCATGTCCCTCACAGCAAACCTTCCAAGTGGAGGGTACTCAGCAAAAGTCTCAACAACCATTGGCTTTGTGGGAATCATCTTCACCATACCAGCATCACCATTCTTAAGAAACTTGGGCTCCTTCTCGAGCTCTTTGCCAGAACGCCTATCAATCTTGGTCTGGAGCTCAGCAAACTTGACAGCAATGTGTGAGGTGTGGCAGTCAAGGACTGGAGCATAACCTTGGCCAATCTGGCCAGGGTGGTTCATGATGATGACTTGAGAGGTGAAGCTTCCAGCCTCCTTAGCAGGATCATCCTTTGAGTTAGAAGCAACAAAGCCACGCTTCAACTCCTTCACAGAAACATTCTTAACATTGAAACCAACATTGTCACCAGGGAGAGCCTCAGGGAGAGACTCATGGTGCATCTCCACAGACTTAACCTCAGTCTGGAGTCCAGTGGGGGCAAAGGTCACGACCATACCAGGCTTGAGGATACCAGTCTCTACACGACCAACTGGAACAGTTCCAATACCACCAATCTTGTAGACATCCTGAAGTGGCAACCTGAGAGGCTTGTCAGAGGGTCTCTTTGGCTCATTGATCTGGTCCAGAGCCTCAAGCAGGGTAGGTCCCTTGTACCAATCAAGCTTGGTGGACCTCTCAATCATGTTGTCTCCCTCAAAACCAGAAATCGGGACAAATGCGATCTTCTCAGGGTTGTAACCAACCTTCTTCAAATAGGATGAAACCTCCTTTACAATTTCATCATACCTAGCCTTGGAGTATTTTGGGGTCGTTGCATCCATCTTGTTGCAACAGCAGATCATCTGCCTAACACCAAGGGTGAAAGCAAGCAGAGCATGCTCACGGGTCTGGCCATCCTTGGAGATACCAGCCTCAAAACCACCGGTGGTGGAATCGATTATCAGAACAGCACAGTCAGCCTGGCTGGTACCAGTGATCATGTTCTTGATGAAATCACGATGACCAGGTGCATCGATCACAGTGCAGTAGTACTTCGTGGTCTCAAACTTCCACAGGGCGATGTCAATGGTGATACCACGCTCGCGCTCTGCCTTGAGCTTGTCGAGAACCCAGGCGTACTTGAATGAACGCTTGTTCATCTCAGCTGCCTCCTTCTCGAACCTCTCAATCACACGCTTGTCGATCCCTCCAAGCTTGTAGATGAGGTGGCCGGTGGTGGTCGACTTGCCGGAGTCCACATGGCCGATAACGACGATGTTGATATGACTCTTCTCTTTTCCCATTCTCTACAGAAAAAAAACACAACGAAATACAGTGAAAGAAGATGATTGAAGGATGAGAATCACGAGAGGGTGCGATCGCGAATGTGTGAACAAAATTTTATTGATTGTTAAATTGATTGAATTATGAAGGTAAAATTATATATATATATATATATATATATATATATATATATATAGAGTATTATTTATAAGAGATAAAGAAAGATGAAATAAGATAAGAAGATAATATAAAGATAAGATAATATAATAAAGGCTACAATTTAAGTATTTAACTAGGTATTCTTTAAAAATTGTACAATATTTAATCTTTTATTATAATAATTTAAAAAATAAAATAAATATATTTAAAATTATAAATAGATTTAGTGTCTTTTTAAAATTAAATACATATTTAAAATACAAACTAAATAAAATTGAAATTTAAAATTTATTTCTGTTTCTATTTAATTATTAATATATTATAATTTAAATACATATTTAAAAATCAAATTATTCCAAATTTAAAATTTTGATTTTAAAATTTTAAAATAAATCTTAAACAATCTAATTATTAAGTAAACTCATACAAAATACTCAAAGAAGCAGAGAAATTACGTTTGCCCACATTGAAAATTCAGAGGTGCACATCGAAAATCCAGAGAAGTCATCTTCCGTCGGTGTTCATTCGCGCCACCTTCCTCTTCCGCGCTCATCCTCGACGTTGCCTTCTTCCTTCTCGACGCTCATTCACAACGCCGCCTTCCCCCTCCTCGTCATCGTTCGTCCGCATTAATGTCGCTATTCGTCCACGCCGAAAACTTATCTAAATGGGTCTCTGATACTATTACTTTTTTTTATTATTTTGTATAAATTTTTTATAAAAATAGAATAAAATGGCCTGAAAAGATTTTCATATATATTGTAATGTTAAATTATTTTTGCATATACAATTTCTGTATTTTGGAAGTGTTTTAAAAATATTTTCTTTATAACTTCATAATTTTAAATGTGTTACAATTATTTTTTTAATGTTTAAATTTAAATTTTAGATTTATATTTTTGGATGTATTTCAAAAATATTTTCTGTATAACTTCATAATTTTAGATGTGTTATAATTATTTTTAATGTTTAAATTTAAATTTTAGATTTAGGATTTTGGACATGTTTTAAAAATATTTTTTGTATAACTTAATAATTTTAGATGTATTACAATTGAAAAAGAAACTACAATTGAAAATATTTTAGTTTGTGTATATAATTATATTCGACCATTCATCACAGGTCTGCATTTTATCAAATGTACAATAAGTAAGGGATTAATTTTTTTCTAAATGAACTGACTTTGAATTTTTTTCTGTATATACAAATTGAAATATTGTAGCAGAATAGAAGAAAGAAGAAAACTGTGTTACCGAGGAAAAAAGAACGTAAAAGAAGGAAATAATAACTAACTATGAAGTGAGTAGGAAGTTAGAGAAATTTTAGTTTTTAAAATTTAAATTAATCTTAATTATAAATGTGTATCCTAAAAAATAGGAATATGTTTTAATTAAAAAATAATTAAATGATATTAAAGGCTGACCAATGGCTGAATTTTGTTGTACAAGTAGCATTTTTTCTAAAGACTAAAATTGTAACTGGATTTGTGTATTTTGTTGGGTTGAATTTGTGGGCGGTGAGACTTCTTTATTGTTGTCATGTGTTAAGGTGGAGGAAGAGTAGGCAAATTGATGGATGGAAGATGTCAATAATCCACACAGCCTGGATGAAACTGTTGAGGAAGACGCGTCTCGCGTATAGAGCGATAAAAAAAAGAGGGCGTGTGAAGCGCAATAAGAGTGCAGATAGAACTGCTAAAACAGAGTGCACATTGAACTGCTGAAGCAAAATACAGACATGACTGCTCAAACATAATATAAATGAAACTGCCGGAAGAAGATGCAAGTCATAATGACTATTCCATGAATGATAGTTGTTTCTTATTATAACAAAATAGGGTATTTGATATTAGATTTTTACTTGGATGAATGTAATAGAGATTGGTTGAATTTTGAGCTAAATTGAAAATTGATTATTCATTATGGTAGGGGGTTAAAAAAGAAAAAATGTGATTTTTTACCGAAAAGATGATAGCTTCTGTATTTTTTTCAAGGAGGATACCATAATAAAATTGTAACTGAATTTATGTATTTTTTTAGACTGAAATTGTGGACTATAAGACTTCTTTTTTGTTGTTATGGATTAAAGTAAAAGAGTAGTTTAATACTAATTAAGATACCGTACAATGAAAACAAAATAAAGATTCAATATATGCAAACTTGATAAATAAATCACGTATATAAATACATCTTAAATAACATGACAATTAATTTTTTGAATATGTTCTATTGCTACATGAAGGGAAAAAATATGGGAAATGTTAGGGGAATAATGACTATTTTGAACAACATGAATAACCACCAATTAAATAAAAATATACTATACTTTTAAATTAATTATCTAAATTTTAATATTAAAATAACCATCTGTACACTAATACAATGAACATCTGATATATCTATTATTTATCTTATTTAATATTTTTATTGTCTATCTATACTTTTCCAAAAAACATAGTTAGAGCCTTCATAAGGAAAAAAAAGAAAAAGAAAAAAGAAATAGAGGGTTTAGGTACAAAGGTAACGAGTGTTAATAATGTAACTTAATGTATGATTCATAATTTATAGCTCTATGTATTAATCAAAACTAACAAATCATAATGACCAAAGAAGAAAAACAATAGAACATTAAATACAAGATTAATACCTTTCCACAAAATAACAATCTGCTAATACTCTCCCTTAAGTTGATGAAAAAATGTTAATGATTCCCAACTTGCTGATTAAGTTCTTAAATAAGATAAGCTGTACAATTTTTGTTAAAACATCAGCAAGCTGATGTCCTGACTTTATATGCACCAGTTTCACGGTACTGTCCTGTACACGTTCTCGAACAAAGTGACATTCATTTTAATATGCTTGGTACACTCATAGAAGGTGGGATTCTCTGCAATGTGGATTGCAGCTTTGCTGTCACAGAAAATGAAAGGCGGATCAACTTGTATCTCAAAATCCTGAAGCAGTCGCATAATCCACACAACTTCAGCAGTGACATTGGCAAGTGCTCGATACTCTGCCTCAGCCGTGGACCTCGAAACGGTGTCTTGTTTCTTCGACTTCCATGAGATTAGAGAATCGCCAAGGAAGACGCAATAGCCGGTAGTGAATCGTCTGGTTTCGGTACACCTTCCCCAATCAGCATCCCCATATGCCTTGACCGATAAAGGGGAAGAAACCGAAAAAAGCAAGCCATGCCAGGTGCAGCCTTCAAATACCTCAAAACATGATAGACAACATCCAAATGGGTAGTGCGAGGAGAAGACATGTATTGGCTCAGCTTGTTCATAGCAAAGCAAATATTCGGTCTTGAAATAGTGAGGTAAAGCAACCTGCCAATCAACCTCCTATATTCTCCCACATCCTCAAGCAAATTCCCATCAGTGACAGTAAGTTTTATGTTTGGATCCAAGGGTACAGAGGCAGGTTTACAATCCAAAAAACCAGTGTCTTCAAGCAAAGAAAGGGTGTAATTTCGATGAGACAAACAAATGCCTTCCTTAGATTTTGCTATCTCCAATCCAAGGAAGTACTTTAAGGGGCCAAGCACCTTGAGTTTGAAAAGTCCTTGCAAAGTTTGCTGAGTTTGGGCAACCATATCACCAAATTTACCAGCAACAATGATGTCGTCGACATATACAAGCACCATAACAAGTGAATCACCTGTTCCTCTATGAAATAGAGAATAATCTGATTTGGACTGAGTGAAACCAGTACCAAGTAAAGCAGTGGAAAACTTGGTAACCCATTGCCTCAAAGCCTGTCTCAAGCCATAAATTGACCTGTTTAGTTTGCATACAAGCTTCTCCCCCTGCTCTCCCTTGCTGGCATATCCCTGAGGTAGTTGCATATACACCTCCTCATCAAGATCACCATTCAAGAAGGCATTATTAATGTCTAGCTGCAACAATTTCCAATTCTTCACAGCAGCAACAACAAGGAGTAAACGAACAGTGGTGAGTTTGGCAACGGGTGAAAAGGTATCCTTATAGTCTACACCAGCTTGTTGAGTGTTTCCTCTAGCAACCAAACGAGCTTTGCATCTATCAACTGACCCATCTTGCTTGCGCTTCACCTTATATACCCATCGACAACTAATACAATGTTTTCCGATCGGAAGCGGAACCACCTCCCATGTACGGTTATTCTCCATAACTTGTAATTCCTCAGCCATAGCCTGTTGCCATTGAAGATACTTGGCAGCTTGGTGATAAAATTGGGGTTCATAAAAATCAGAAACTTGCATACAATAATCCTTATATGCTGGACTCAATCTCTCATAAGAACAAAAGTGCACCATCGCCAAAGGATTCACCACATTGTTGCAATGGTAGTCTGTAAGATAGGTAGGCACACTATGGAGTCGCTGACTTCTTCTCAACGGCTGTGGGTTCTCAGCTTGTGGCTGTGTCACAATAGGGACAGGTGTAGCCGGAGCAACGAGTTGAGGTGTATTAAGGAAAACTTCAATTGGCTTAGGAAGGACATGATCATCAAAAGGATCAGGTAAGGAAGAATAAGTGCTGCCAATCTTGAAGGAAAAATTTAATTCATGAAAAATCACATCCCTTGAAATAAAGAACTTTCTATTCTTGAGATCATAGAGTTTGTACCCTTTGTAACCTCGTGGGTAGCCAATAAAAACTGCTAGAATGGCTCTTGTTGAGAACTTGTTCCTAGAGGAAGGTAAATTCGAAGCATAGGCAAGGCATCCGAACACCTTCAAGTCTTCATATGCGGGTGCCTTATTGTAAAGTAATTGATAAGGGGACTTCCAGCCAAGAGTATAGGAGGGAGATCTATTGATCAAAAAGGCTGTAGTAGTAACACATTCACCCCAGAAATAAATTGGGACACCGGATTGATAATACAAGCTCCTTGCCACATTCAAAAGATGTTGATGCTTCCGTTCCACCACCGAGTTTTGTTGTGGTCGCTCAACACAACTGAATTGGTGGAGAGAACCTTTTGATTTTAAGAAATCAGTAAGAGATAACTTAGGTGCATTGTCAGACCAAATCTTCTTAATCACACAGCCAAACTGAGTGTGAACCATGGCAAAAAATTCTTTAATGATGGTCGTAGCATCAGACTTGGCTTTCAACAAATAAATCCAGGTATATTGACTATGATCATCTACCAAAGTGAGAAAATACCGCTCCCCCAAATGCGTAGCAACATGATAAGGACCCCAAGTGTCGCAGTGTATCAATGAGAAGCATTCCGACTCCTGATTATTGTTGGAAACAAATGGCAACCGTTTTTGCTTGGACAAGGACATATGTCACAAAGTGAATTTTTATTAGAAGATGAAGAATTACAATTCAAGGGCAAATGTTGCAAAACAGGAAAAGATAGGTGGCCTAATATATGATGCCATAATATTGCACTTATTGCATTACAAGGATCAGAAATGGCTAACGTATTCGCACAATCGGCACTATTACATGTAGGTTCATTAACATTGACAACTGGTGTGTGTGTGTGTGTAAACATACAATCCGTGTTTCAATTCACCTTTCCCAATCATCTTGGAGTTCAGGTGGTCCTGAATCACAAAACCAACATCAGAAAGAAGAATATAAAAATGCTGCTTTAATAACAAGGAACTCACTGAAATCAGGTTAATTTTGAATGAAGGCACATACAAAACTTCAGTGAGTGTGAGGGTTTGAGATAAGGAAACAGAACCAGAAGCAAGCACAGGTACGCGAGTATGATCAGGGAGAACCACAAACTTATTTGCAAACCAAATTGAAGGTTTGAAATTGTCCAAAGTACAGGTCACATGGCAAGTAGCGCCAGAATCTAAGATCCATGATTTAACTCCAAGTGCATAAATTAAAGCAGCAGAGAAAAGTTTACCTTCCCCTGCGCTTGAAGCTTCAGCAGTGATAATAGGGGGCATTGTGGATGGAACTTGTGTGGATAATAGTGATATTAATTGTTGATACTGTTGAGAAGTGAGCTGAAGAGGAATGTCCTGACTTGTGTCCACATGATTGACCCGAACTGTGGCTGGACTTTGCTTCTTGTAATTAGGTGGATAACCATGTAACTTGTAGCATTTATCCTTGGTGTGGCTGAGTAAACCGCATTGAGCACAGAGCGGCTTATCTTTCTTCCCTGGACGGATCTTGGAGTTATACTGTGTGTTCTTCACGGCAAAAGCCAGTTGCGTCTCATTGCTTGTTGGAGGAGCAAGAGTCAATCCTCGTTGCCGCTCTTCTTGAACGATTAGCGAGAAAACTTCAGAGATGCTAGGCAAAGGCTTCATCAACAGAATTTGGCTCCGAACTTGATGGTACACATCATTCAACCCCATCAAGAAGACAAGAACATATTCCTCATCAGCATGAGCTAAAAATTCACGAGCACCACCACAATTACAGTGTACTGAAGGTCGAAAATGGCATAATTCCTCCCACACACACTTCAGCTTAGTAAAAAATTGAGAGATAGAGAGAGAATCCTGTTTCAGATTGATTAACTCTTTTCGCAGTTCATAGATTCGAGGACGGTTCTTTTGCTGAAATCGGTGACCTAGATCTATCCAAATCTCATGAGCAGAACCAGCAAAGATCAAGCTCGATGCGATCTCCTTGGAGACAGAGTTGAGAATCCAGGTGCTGACGATGTCATTCAGACGATGCCAGTGGAGCTTGAAAGAGTGAGACGCACCTTCCTCAGGCGGCAGAATCGTGCCGTCAACGAATCCAAGTTTGTTTTTGCCATTGAGCGCCATTTCCATCGATCTCTTCCATGAAGGATAATTGTCACCGGTGAGCATTTGCGTGACCAAGGCAAGGTTCGGTTGATCGAAGGAATGGAGCAGAAAAGGATTGGCGTCATCGATCACCGCCATTGCAGAAAGAAAATTGAAGGTTGGAGAGAAGGGAAAAGATAAGAAATAGAAGAAGGTTCGAGAAGAGAGGGAAAGTGAAAGGGGAAAAGAAGGTTCGAGAAAGAGGGAAGAAGATCAGAGAAGAACGCAGAGAAGTATGAGAAATTCTTCTGATACCATGTTGGAACCAAAATTGGTACTGAAAATGATTTTCTGCTGCATCTCTATTAGCTTTGGGTGGAATATATACACATACACACATCAGGCTAACAAACTAACAGACTAGGCTAACAAACTAACAAACCCCTAATCTAACGGAAAAGATTCCTCTCTAAATAAGGCTAATTAACTGCAGTAAATAAATAATAATCTGCTAATAACAATTGTAAAAATGAAAATTGCTTACTTGAAATAAAGGTTAATATCTAACAATACTCTAGTAGTTTATGAGTGCATGCATTATCTTAAATAAAAAAAAGTCAAGCTTGTAGAATAAAATGACTCTTAAATTAGATATGAGTAAGATTTATAATAGAGTTAAGTGAAATTTTTTATAGTTTATTATGGAAAGGAGATCTTGATGTTAGATGGATTTTGTGGATTAAAGAACTGGTTTTTATTGTTTCTTACTCTGTACTTATGGAAGGTCAACCCAATGACTTCTTCAAGCTAACAAAGAGTATCCGTCAAGGAGATTTCCTATTACTATATCTTTTTCTTTTCTATGTGGAAGGTCTTTCCTTTCTGCTATACAGGATAGAGCAAAATAGAGCTATTTAGGAGATACAAATTTATAAAAGATGTCCGGCGATCAACCACCTCCTTTTCGCAGATGATTCGGTTTTATTTTGTAAAACATTGGGAGAATCATGTGCTAATATTCTGACTCTACTCTATGACTACGTGATCATTAGTGGTCAGAAAGTCAACTTGAACAAAATGCGCAATATTTTTCAGTCACAACACCCCTCTTCCTACCAAACAATAATTAGCAAACTCTCTGAATATTATTTATATAGGAGCTCAGGTCAAATACCTAGGTTTTCCTTCGATTATCCATAGATCTAAAAAAATCACTTTTGAAGTCATTAAAGGTAAGGTTCAGAAAAAAAGTTCAATCTTGGAAGAAAAATCTATTGTCAAGGGGTGAAAGACATGTTCTGATTAAACACTTTATCCTGTTTTAAGTTATTTAACTCTCTTTTAGATGAAATCCACAGGATTTTAACACAATTCTAGTGGGAATAAAGAGGATCAGAGAGGAAAATGACATGGATCGGCTGTGATAAAATGATGAGATTCGATAGAGAAAGTAGTTTAGGGTTTAAGAACTTGCGAGCTCAAAATATAGCTCTATTCGGGAAGCAATTTTAGAGGCTGACCGTTAATCCTAACGCTCTTATCAGTTGAATGCGAAAGGGTAAATACTTCATATATAAATCACCATTAACGATAAAAAAAGGGGTAAACTCATCCTAGGAATGGCAGAACATTTTGGAGGGTCGAAAAGTAACGGAAAAAGGTTTGAGGTGAAACATCGGGTCAGGAAAAGAGATTAACATTTGGCACGATCCCTGGTTCCCCCTGCCTTCCCCCTTACCCATATCATATCAGCCTCAGCAATCAACCCAGCAATATCAGTTTTGCAGGAATCAATAGAGTGAAGGATCTACTAATCTCAGATAGAAGATGGAACAGGGAGATTTTGGAATCAATTTTTTTCCTTGGAATAAGCTCTTGAATCCTCTCCATTGAGCTTAATAACGATGGGAATGACTTTGTGAGCTGGCTTTGAACTCGAAAAAGATGTATGATATAGCATCTGGTTATCTGGTAGCATATAGCTTCACACACGAGTCGATTGAACAACTCTCTACGATTATGCAAAACTCTATGATTTGGAGGAAAAACTAGGGACTAAAGTTGCCAACAAAAATTAAAACATTTGTGAAGATCTGTGCATGAAATATTACACGTTCTTAGTCTCATTTACCAATTGTTCCATTCGATGCCATTGTTGTGTCCTAGGTGCAAAATAGCGCTGAAAACTATCACCCATTGTTTACCATGGTGCGACCTTACTCAGGAATTTTGGAATGAAGTGGATTCAAAATTGACACCTCCACTGCAAGGAGAACCAACTTTTGCGGTGTGGTGGCTCCGGGTTCTATCAGATGTTGGAGTGGAGAGAGTTTGGCATGATACCCTCAATTTCTTTGGTGCTCTTAATTGGTGATTGTGGATAACACGAAATAATGAAGTGTTTGAAGGTGAAAAGACTTCTGCCCAATAAATTCTAATCTTACCTACAAAGTTCTTGGGGAAAATTAACCAGAATTAAGTTCTGTAGCGTTCTAGTGTTTCTCTTTTTTTTTTTCAATTTTTAATTTATATTTTAGCCGATTAAATTTTTATAGTGGTACTTGAGATTCACGACTTTTATTATTTTAGTCCTTTAGATTCAAAAGTCCCCGAGATCCAGTTCCAGGCACCATATTAGTCCCTGAACCCTTTTCGATTTGAGTCAACAAACGGAATGTTGATCTCAGTAGCTCTGACTTGCTACGCTAGACACATGGCTAAATAGCGTCTTTTCATTTTAGATCTTAAATAATACAAAAATATGGTCGTTTTGGAGAATGAATAGAGATAAAATGATTTGCACACATATAAACTCTTATTCCTCTTCGTCATATTTAAGTGCCAAAACAAAACAACGTTGTTTAGCCATGTGTACGGCGTGGCAAATCAGAGCTAATTCAGCACTTAATTTGCTTCTATTAGAAAGAGTCGAAGGACCAATATGGTGCCTAAAACTGAATCTCAGGGACCAATATAGGTCATTTTGAATTTGAGGGATTAAAATGGTGAAAGCTCTGAATTTTAGGGACCATTTTGGAGATTTAGTCTATTTTAGCCGTTTATGGCTTTACTTGGGAGAACTTCATTACTGTTTTATTTGTCCCACATCAGACTGTGTATCACTTCTATCAAGTAATGCAATTATCTTACTTTTGAAAAAAAAATACGTTTAGAGAAAATACCCAAACTTCGTCCTTATCCATTTTTACGAAGCACAAAGTGATTCCTGTAAAAAAAAAAAGACACTTCGACTTTCAATCTTTTTATTTTGAAACAATACGATTCTTCTGTTAAAAAATCCGTTAAATAAAAAAATAGTTTTGTGGGAGTTTTAAACTCCCACAAACTATTATTAAATTTGTTTTTGAAGAATTCCTTCACTTATGGTAGTTAAGTGAAGAAAGATGATGGAAATAATGTCTCAAGAAAAAAAGTAATTGTAATACGAATACTTTTTAAAGGAAAAAATAATATCGAATAAGAAATAAAATAAGAGAATATTAATGTTAATAATATTGGTATTGGTTATGATAATTGTAGAAGAGATAATAATGATGATAAAGTATAGTTACATAATAGAAATAATAGAGGTAGAAGTGATAATGATGAAGATAAAGAAGGTAGTGGTAGTAGCGGTCATAGTTAGTTATATTGTTGGAAAAAATATGAAAGTTTAAAACTTTCACAAAATACAAATAAAATTTTCAGAAAACTAATTATTATTATTATTTAACAGATTTTTTAATAGAAAAATCGTATTATCCCAAAATAAAAAGGTTGAGACCTAAAATGTCCATTTTTTTTCATAAAAATTGCTTTGTCCTTCGTAAAAATGAACAAAAATCGAATTAAATCTTTACTCAAATGCTTACTTTAATGGAAAAAAAATTTAAATAAAATAGATTCCAAATGTCTAACTAAATAATGTTACATACAAATAAAAAAAAGGTGATCACGAGGGATACTTAGGGTCCGTTTGGAAACTCTATAAGTAACTTTTTTTAACTTTTGACTTATAAAAAGTGGTAGTATTAATGTCTGGTGCAATTTTCAAAACCAAATTGCAACTTTCTAAGAAGCTATTTTGGAGCTTATAGAGAAGTTAAAAAAAAATGACTTCTCTCATAATACTTCTACTTTTTATTACATTTCTATAAAATAAGCACTTTTAGAGTTAAAAATCCAAACACAAAATAACTTATTTATAAGTTATTTTTAACAGAATCATTTATTGTTTAAGTTATTTTATCAAAAGGAACTTAATTAAGTTGGTTACCCAAACTGGACCTTAGGCCCAGTTTGGATAAACAACTTAATTAAGTTACTTTTGAAGAAATAACTTAAACAATAAATGCTTATACACAAAATAACTTATACAATTAAGTTATTTTGTGTTTGGTTTTTTAGTTCTAAAAATACTTATTTTAAGAGAAAAGTGATAAAAAAACTTTTTATTATGAGAGTAATTATTTTTTTTTAACTTCTTCTTAAGCACTAAAATAGCTTTTTAAAAAATCGCAATTTTATTTTGAAAATTGTATCAGACATTAATACTACACATTTTCATAAATTAAAAATTAAAAAAGTCACTTATAAATCTATCCAAACGAACGCTTAATAGAAGAATAAAAGAAATTAAGGCTAGGTACTCATTAGTCAAATTTCCTTAAAGACAAAGATACTTATGGATCACAATCATAGCATAGAGAATAATATAAATGAATATGTAACATATAATTGAAAAACAAAAAATTAGAAAAGCCAATTCGCACATGGGCTTGATATTAAAAAAGAAAAAAACTGAAAATTATAAAGGTAATTCACCTTGACAAATTTTCTTTCTCAAAAATAAAAAACTTTCATTTTGCCACACAAATTAATAATTTAAAAATATCTTCGGCAATTTTACTTTTTCTTCTATTCCCATAAATTTCCCATAATCTTCATTGGATTTTGGATTTCACTTATCATTCAACGATATTAATTTTTTTTATCTATTTTTTTAATCCCTAACTATATAATAAAATTATACATTCAAGTCATAATCCTAATCAAATTCAACCAAATATGATTTAATAATCAAAATCGTCTCTGAAAGATACTTCAATTTCCATTTTTATCCCCTAAAGATATTCTACCTGATCACGTTTGTCCTTCCGTCATCTCCTTCACTGAGTTGGCAAATATCCGCTGACATATGTCGTTAAACGTGACAGACAATCAAAACGACGCAGTTTTGGTACAAAACTCTCCTAGCCTTGAAACGTCGCCGTTTAGTCTTTAGAAGAGAGATTCAAACGTACTTGAGAGCTAGCTTTCTGTAAGCAGTTTTAATTTCTTGATCAAAAGAGTCCCTTGACATAGACAACACCTCATATGGGTCACGACGATTTGCTGGGGTAGACGGTCCTTCCAATTTTGAACCCATCTCCATTAACCAGCCAGTCACTCCCTTTCTCTCTACCCTCTTTAAACACAGAGCTAAACCCAAAAATGATAAAAAAAATCACCTTTTAAATTTCGAACACTATTGTGGCATGTTATTCATCGACCTAAGCGAGAGAATTCAAAATTTAAAGATAGATGAAGGGGAGCTCCGAAAGAAAGCAAGGAATTCAAAAAGTCATTGGATCGAGCATGGTTTATGGTTTCCTTGGAATGGAAAAAAAGTGGAGATTTTGCGAGGTATGAACTTGGGGATCTAAGGGAAGGTGCATGAAGGTGAGGTCAATTTGAAATGAAATCGGAGATGGAAAAGAAAAGGGTTGGATTAGGTTTGAATTTTCAGGAGAGAAAAAAGAAGAAGGAGATGATGATGGGGTAAGGCTTTGCAACGTTTGAATCTCTCTTCTGAAGACTAAATGGCGATGTTTCAAGGTTAAGAGATCTTTGTACCAAAATTACGTCGTTTTGATTGTCTGCCACGTTGGCAGCTAACGACACACGTCAGCAGACGTTTGCCAACTCAGCGAAGGAGATGACGGAAGGACGAACGTGACTAGGTAGGGTATCTTTGGCTAACGAATTCGATTAATTTTATCTTTCGAAGACGAAAATGAAAATCGGGATATCTTTCAAGGACGATTTTGACTATTAACTCAACCAAATATTTTAAATTCATGCACTTGTTGTCGCTTCTTCTTTTTCTTCTTATTCTTCTTCTTCTTCGTTATCTTTCTCTTTCGTTATCGTCATCACCAACAACACTACACTTCATCCTCCTTCTTTTTTCATTTGAATTTCTTCTTCTCCTTCCTTTTTCTTCTCCTCCTCCATCATCATCATCATTATGATCATCATCGTTATCGTTATCATCATATTTTTCTTATACATATCGTCGTTATTGTTATCGTCATTATTGTTATTGTTGAATTTTTACCATGTTTATGATGTTGTCTAATCCAAAATTGATTTTCGATGTGTTTTTGTTCATGATTCAGTCTTGTTTGTGTGATTG
The DNA here is from genome assembly GCF_003086295.3 of Arachis hypogaea. NCBI lineage: Eukaryota > Viridiplantae > Streptophyta > Magnoliopsida > Fabales > Fabaceae > Arachis > Arachis hypogaea. The sequence continues at coordinate 9,550,318 of NC_092048.1, forward strand.
TTTTCAAACTGAGTTAATTGTGTCGTAATTATTATGTAATTTCGGTTCATTTATGAGTTAATTGTGTTGCAATTTATTATGTGATTTCGGTTCATTTCTGAGTTAATTGTATTGCAATCATTATATAATTTCGGTTCATTTTTTAGTGAATTAAAGTATATTTGGACTCGTTGTCCTGCACATTCAAAACCCTTTCTCCTCTTTATTAAGGTGTATTTAGACTCGTCATGCACAATTCAAAACCCTTTATCCTCATCTTTTACTGCTGCTGCTTCTTCTTAATCATCTTTTTCTTCTTCATATTCACCTTCTTATTTCATTTTCTCAAAATTCTTTTTGATTTACTCTTTTTTTATAGGAATAAAACCAAGAAAAAGAGAAAAAATATCAAACAAAAGAAAGAAGTAAAAAAATATTAATGACGTTCTCTGATCCAAAATTAATTTTGAATGTGTTTTTGTTCATGATTTAGTCTTATTTATGTGTTTATTTTCGAATTGAGTTTATGTACCCTAATCATTATGATAAATTTCGATTCATTTTTGAGTTAACTGTGTCGCAATTTTTATATAATTTCGATTTATTTATGAGTTAATTGTGTCGCAATCATTATATAATTTCAATTCATTTATGAGTGAATTAAGGTGCATTTGAACTTGTTGTCCTGCACAATTCAAAACTCTTTCTCCTCATCTTCTACTGCTTCTCATCTTCTTTTTCATCATTTTCTTCTTCATCTTCTCCTTCTTATTTCATTTTCTCAAAATTCTTCTTGATTTACTCAAATTTAACACAATTTTTGAGTTTATGTGTTAAATTTGAGTTTAGCTCTTGGACAAGGTCTTAGAAAATAAGTAAAATTAAATAGAAAAAACATAAGAAATAATGAATACAATAAATATCTTTTAAGTATTTTACAAAGACAGAGAAAAAAGCATTTCATCAACCTTCACAACTCTAGAAAATGAAATCTCCCAAACAATTCTGATATGAATTATGAATTTAATATAAGATACCATGAATATACTCTTTTTCTCTAAAAGATATTTTTTAAAAATATTTTTCTCTATTGTAGCTAAATTCTCCTCAGTTTATGTTGAAAATATTTTTCTCTAAAATATTTTTTTAAAAATATTTTTCTCTAAAATATTTTTTTAAAAATATTTTTCTCTATGCAAAAATTTCTAAGTTTATGTTGAAAATATTTTATTATTAACATCCATTGCTTCTCAAACCTGCAGATTTTTTATCATTGTTCTCTGCTTCTCTTTCTTTCTGAGTTAATTGTGTCGCAATTATTATGTAATTTCTGTTCATTTATGAGTTAATTGTGACGTAATTATTATATAATTTTGATTTATTTTTGAGTGAATTGAGGTGTATTTAGACACGTTGTCTTACACAATTTAAAGTTTTTTCTCCTTACCTTATACTGCAATAACAACGATTATAACAGCAACAAAAGAATAATGATAAAAAGAAAACACGTGAAGAAAGAGAAGGAGAAAAAAAAGAACAACAACGATAATGTAGTCATATAATTATATTCTTTTTAATAAGAATAATTTTGTTGGTGTTGAATCCATTTAATTAGATTTAGATGACCATGATATTGTTTGAATAGGTAGCAAGTATGAGAAAAATGTAAGTTGCTCTAAACTGTGTAAGGAAATTAAGAAAAGAAATATTTTTTTTATCAATCAACCATATTAAATTTCTTTTACTCATTTTTCTATAAAATATTTATAGAGTATAATTTATTATTGGGCATTTGTCTTGTCATAAATTATTTTTAATATGGAAAGAGAGATGGTGTTTTGGTTGAATATTGATATTTGAAGTGTATTACAGTAGTATGGACAAATCATTCAACACGCCCCCACGTGTTGCAACACGCCCCCCACGTGTTGGCTTCCCACCCAAAAAATCCACCCATCTGTAATTACACCAAATACTCCTATTTTTAACAAAAACACCAATATTTTTTCCATACAAAAAAAATTAGCCTTGTCTTGTTGTTACTAATTAAAAAAATATAAGAAAAGAGGGTAGAAAAGAAATAAAAAAAGAAAGAAAGAAAGAAAGTAAGAAGGATTGGCATTTGAGTTTTGAGGCGGAGTGAGGAGAACAGAGAAGTAGTGTGGCTGCAAGAGGAGGAGGAGAAGAAGAAGAAGAAGACAACCCTGACAGCACAAACTCACAGATCTATTGCTTTCTGCTTCCGTCAATTCGTTCATCCAGTTCCGCGTAACTTCTCAATTTCCATTTGCCCTTTTTTAAAATCTTACTCCGCAATAATTTCGTTTTCCTGAGGCCAAAACGCAAGCTTCAATCGTCATTTCCAATTGATGTATTCAATATTTCGATACTTTAGACTTGTGCACTCTGCGATTTTCAACTGATGAAGCTTCTTTAGTGTTATTTCAAGATTTATTTATTTAATTAATTTGCGTGTGCGTGTGTGGTTTTGTTAGGGCTCTGTCGTGGTTCACTGTTGGTTCTGTTTCATGAAATTGAAACCCTAATGGCAAGCCATCAAGGGAAAGTTCCTCCTTCGAATGGGTCTGTGTATGTATGCAACTTGCCTTTTGGCACTGACGAAACCATGTTGGCTGAGTATTTTGGCACCATTGGTTTGATCAAGGTATGGATTCGATGCACCTATACTTCAAAATTCGTACTATCTTATTGTTTTGATTTCATTATTATTATTATTATTATTATTATTATTATTATTATTATTATTATTATTATTATTATGAAAAAAAACAGAAATTTGCCTTTTCTTTTGTTAATACATAATATTGATGTCATATTGTTAATGTATTTGTATGTAAAATGATGTTATTTTAATCTGTGCAAAGCAAGGTTTTATTTGGGGTTTATATATATGAATATGAAGACTGAAGCACACAATAATTTGGAGTTTTTGATGAATTGATTGATGTTTATTGCATTTCTGCCCCCCTTCTATATCCTTTGCACGATATTCTCCTTCTGAACAATCGGTCCTATTTCATCTGATGTTTTGCAGAAAGATAAACGGACCGGGAGGCCTAAAATATGGTTATATCGAGACAAAGAGACTAATGAACCAAAGGGAGATGCCACTGTAACATATGAAGATCCACATGCAGCTGTAGCTGCTGTTGAATGGTTTAACAACAAGGATTTTCATGGTAGTACAATTGGAGTTTTTATAGCTGAGTCAAAAAACAAAGACGAGCAAGCCTATAATTCAGTGGCAGAACCGGCTGTTGCTGGTAATGTTGGTGGGCTAGAGGAAACTACTAGAGATGTTAATGGGGGTAGTGGAAGAGGTAGAGGTCAAATTGATTCTTCTGGCAAGGCTTGGCAACAAGAGGGCGATTGGTTGTGTCCGAATACCAGGTCTGTGATATATGAGATTGGTGAGCAGCTCTTTCTTGCTCTTTTACATTATGTTTTTCACTCTTTCCTTAGACAATTGAGTGTGGAGAGAATAACCATTTTTCTTCTCATATCAGTTGCTCCAATGTAAATTTTGCTTTTCGTGGTGCTTGCAATCGCTGTGGAAGTGCTCGTCCAGTTGGTGCTGCTGGTGTTGCTGGGGGTGGTGGCCGTGGCAAGGGACGTGCCAGTCAAGGTCAAGAGTCAGGGGGTGTTGGCCGTCCAGTTACCGGGGGACTCTTTGGGCCGAATGACTGGCCTTGTCCAATGTATGATTTATACACATTGCTCTCACATTCTCTTTCTTTTTTGTCTAATTCCTCTATAACCAGTTTTCATTCAGAATTTCTCTTTTAAATTCAATTTTATTAGGAGTAATAATTTGTAGAGTTTCATTAAGTACAAAACATGCTGATTACTTGCTTAGCTACATACGTTCATCAATTTATTACATGTTTTCTTATAATGGTTAGGAAGTAGCTTAGGCAAACTTTTTAAACAGGGTAGATTGGTACATGATTGTGAGATATATGTTCATATGTATGGTACATAACCTAACCTGTATATGTGCATAAAGATGACCGAAACAGGTGTTACTGCTTCCCTTATTTGGTGCCGATTCATTGTAAATGCTTTTGCACTTAATAAGTTTAGCGTCATGATATTTGCCAATTTTAATGAGAAAGTTTAGATGCCACCTTATGTATAGGATCCATATTGCAGTGCATTTTGTCTTAAATATCAATTTTGGCATATCCCAATCTAGTCTTAGCATCCCATGACAAATAGCCCCTGCTATTCCAGTTATCTGTAACTTGTATAGGAAAGAACAATTGTGTGACTGAATGTAAATCTGGATGCCTTTCCAAATTCAATTGAGGTCAGTTGGTTCTGTCACAACTTTGTGTTTAGCTATAGATGATAGGATGATACACTAAAATTGACCTCCGGTTTTATTCGAAAAAATACCAGTGAGGTAAGCAGTTATTCCTTTGACTCGTGTGTTATCCTTTTTTATTGATGGTTATGTGGCCCTATTTTCTAATTGTCATCTGTCCTTACGGGACAGTTGATTTTACATTTTCGCTGCATTTTTATTCCAGTTGTTACAATATAGGTGGCATTGTTGCTAACTATTGGCGGCACTTGGGAGATTATGCATGTTGGTTATGATCTGTGGTGATTTCTATCATCACCTGTTGTCTTTGTTATTCACAAAATTTATTCATTCACATGTATTTTGTTATTTTACACATTGCCTGTGGTAGTTATCCCTAACACTCAAACTTGGACACAAACGTGTCCCTGTAGTTCTTTTTTCAAATATTAATTCAGTGTAATGATTTCTGTTTCTTGTGCTCTTTTTCCTTTAGGTGTGGTAACATCAATTGGGCGAAGCGGACTAAATGCAATATTTGCAATACAAATAAGCCTGGCCATAATGAGGGTGGTGTAAGGTAGTGTATCCAATATATTCTCTTTCTCTGGTGATAGGAGATATAAGACTCTGTGATTAGTTTGCACTGACAATTTATAGGAAAACGAAGTTTCAGTTATTGATTCAGTTTTTTCTTTGTTAGTCCTGTTTATTTTGATTAGAAATTTCAAAATATCATATTTGCCATATCATACTTCTTCCCGTCATTTTAATTATGATGTTGCATTAAATGTCCACCTTACTGTTCATCTCGTTACACTTCATTTATTATGAAACCGTCAGAATGACTATGCTAACTTATGGATTGTTTTCTCTAACCTAAACAGAGGAGGGCGAGGTGGAGGTTACAAAGAGCTGGATGAAGAAGAAATTGAGGAAACTAGACGTCGTAGGCGGGAGGCTGAAGTAAGATTGATTAAAAGTTAGATTCATACAAGTTATGGATGTTACCCTGGTTTTTACGATCTTGCTTGTTTAATGTCAGGATGATGGGGAGTTGTATGATGAATTTGGAAATCTTAAGAAGAAATTCCGTGCTAAAACACAGCAGGCTGAAGCTGCAAGAGTGCTTCCTGGTTCAGGGCGTGCTGGGTGGGAGGTTGAGGACCTAGGTATTCATATACATTCATGATCACATATCTTTTATATTTCCTCTTGATATTTCAGTTTCATTTTCCCTTTTTAGCAGCCTTGTTTCTCAGACTTTATGTCAACTGTTGTTTGTCATTATATCTGATTTTCCTTTCAATCCATGCATAGGACTAAATTTAAAGTGGTTTTTGGTAATCTTGCTGTACATATACCAGTTAACTGTTGGACTCTACTTCCAAAGTCCTACATAAAACTAAATAAAAGTGGTTGTTAAGGCGCAATGGCGTTGTTTGATCCATAAAGCCAACCCCGCCTAGTGGGATAAGGCTTTGTTATTGTTGTTGTTAGTTTTGGAGCATATTGCAAGGACTTACGGAGGATTGCCTTGTTAACTTGGCTCTCATTGTTAAGTCCTGTGAGGATATTTAGAGCTCTTAGTTTCAAGTTAGAATACCTAATTCATCAAAAGAGAGCTAAGTTATTTGACGCAGTGACTGGTGATCATTGACGAGTTCAAATGAAGTTATGAATTGGTTCGGATGGCATTAACCAAGTGACGATGTAAATACCAATGGCAGGGATTGACAGGGATTCCAGAGAAAGAAGTAGAGACAGGGTGAGAGATCGTAATGATGGGGAGAGCAGGAACAGAGATCGAAATGAAAAAGAGAGGCCAAGCAGTCGGATCAGAGAGAGGGACAGGGGAAGGGATCGTGACTGGGATTATGATGATCGAGATAGAGATTATGGCCGTGATCGAGACCGGGACCAGGACCGGGACCGGGGTAGGCATCGTCACTAAACTTAGATGTAGAAGGGCATTTTTATGGATTGGCTATTATGATGAACTTGTGTTGGGTCTTTTTGTGCAAGGATTCCAATTGCTTTGAATCATATCCTTTCATGTGGGGATTTACATCATTTCATCTGATGAACGCCCATTTTACTTGGCATGTAGCTTTTGTAGAAACTTCGATATATTTTTTATGTGATTAGTTGTTACTTGCAAGGACAACATATCTGTCTGAGAATGTTCGCCTTCGGCTTGCATGAATTTTGAGTGTCATTAACGCCCATTTTACTTGGCATTTAGCATTTGTAGAATCTTTGATTTTTTTTTTTTTTGAGATTGGTTGTTAGTTGCAAGGACAAAATTTCTGTTTGAGAATGTTCGTCTTTTTCCCTCTCTCTCATTTAATGGTTAGTGTTTCTCCATGCAACTATGTTAAGGAACACTAAAAATTAGTTATGAAATTGGTTATATGTATAAAATATGGTAAAAACTCAGGTAAATTGATTTCACGTGAAGTTGATACCTCAAAGTCATTAGATAAAAATTTAATCAAATCAGTCAAATCATCTAACGGCTTTCAAGTATTAATTTCACGTGAAGTCGACTGCACTTGAGTTTTCACCGTAAAATATATATTGAAATATAATATATTTATATATAAATATATAATAATTAATTTGGTAGCTGATTTTTAGTATGTATTGTATATAGCATATAGCATTTTTATTCTGCATATAGTGGCGAAAACGATTGGGTTTTAGATTAAGACGAATTTGATTTTTGATTTATAGCGTAAATATGTGGTCTAAATTTATATCTATTATTTATTATATGCATTCTTTCATATTTGAGATTGATTTGTTTAAAGATACAATAAGCCTAAAAATTTGTTTCATGAATTATAATAAAAAGTTATAAACTTATAATTTTAAATAAATGTTAAATATATTTTAGAATTTATAATTTATAGTTTATTAGTATATTAACCATGTTCATAATCATATTTACAACTATAGTATATAAAGTTATAAATATAAATTAGCTTTAAAATTAGAGTTTAATTTTGATGCACCAATAATGTAAAGTGTATTACGCAGTCGTGCGATTAATGTGAAATGTAGTTATTTTTTACTAATGTGGCGTTATATAATTGGATTTAGATGATTATTTAAGCGATTAATATGAAAAATAGTTATTTTTACTGATGTGATATTACATAATTAGATGCACTTGTAAAATTACTGACCGTGAATCACAATTAAATTCTTAAAATTATACTTAAAAAATAATATCTAAACCATATATATATATTAGACCTAGACCCGGCGAAGTAGCAAGTTTGAGTATTTGAACATTTTCTTAATAAAAGAAATGAATTAGTACGAAATTGAAAACATATACAATTTTATATAACAAATCCACCAAATATCAACAAAACACAAAATTATCTCATGATCCAAAAATTTTTAAAACAATAGTTGTTGTCCACAAGTTATAATTACCAAAATATTATATATATAATAATTCATTGGAAGGTCGTTAAATAAAGTTTAAATTTACGATAAATTTAATTTTTTATTTGTCAAATTAATAAATTAAACGGCCCACCTAATACATTTTATGTATTTTTTCAAAGTCTATTGTCTAACTTATTTAATAAATTTTTTTATTGTTAAAATTTAAATATAAAATTTCTTACTTCAAACATAAAATATTTATCCTATTAACTAATCTCACATTTCTACAATATTATACGCATTTCATAAATTAAAATGTGAAATAATAATTTAATTTTTATAATTTTTTGAATCCAGAATCCAACCAAATTAAATCCAATAAATGCGTACCAATCAAGGCGATATTATAAAGGGAAAAAGACTTGTAAAATAAAAGAAAGAAAAAATGGAAAAAGAAAAAATAGAACGGAGAAGAGTGAAGATTTGAAAATCAAATCAAAGTTGAATTGACGATATTAGTGTTACCTAAAAAAAAAAGGAAAATCGAAATTGAAGTGTTCTACCGTGTAACAAAATCAAAATTGAAATAGGCACGGGGTAATAAGTAATAACACACGTGGGGTAAGGTTCGGCTATAAGGAACCGCCATGTCGCCAATACCTCCTCCGTTCTCCCAAATCTTAAAGCAGTTTTGTTTTAGATTTTCTCTCTCTCATTAATTAATAACTCTCCTACATTAACATTATATTATAAATAAATATATTATTTTTAATTAAATAATTTATATATTAATTTTATGCTTTAGAATAAAATTTAACACAAATAACCAATCTTATATTATTATATTTATAAAAAAATTAAATATAAAAATTTTATTTAAAAAATAATTTTAATACATAAATTTAAAGTAATAATTATATAAAATTAATTTTTATACTGTTAATATATTAATATTAAATTTAAAATTAATTCACAATATGAATAAAAAACAAAACAAAGAATACATAATAAGAATATTTATTTGTTTCTAAAATATAAAAAATTTCCTTTCTCGTTCAATTCAATTTCTATGGAAAGCGCGTTCCATGCATCCCACCCCCACCGTGTTCCCTCCTCTCCTCTTCTTTCCGTTCGCAACAGTTTCTCTCTCTGTCTCTGCCCCTCTCTCTCTCTATCCCCCTGCCTTCTTTTCAATTTCACAATCTTCTCTCTTCTCTTACATCCTCTAATTCCCAACCCTTATAAATAAAACCCCCTCTTTCTTTGTTCTTCTCTCTCTTCCTCTCTCTACCGTTAGGGCACACCCTCTGCGTTCACCCCACCCTCTTTCTTGACTGCGATTCGTCGCCGGTAAGTTCCCTTCTCTTTCGTTCTCTTTCGTTCTCTTTCTCCCACTGTTTGTTTTAGGGTTCCCCGATCAATTCCTTCGATCGCTGACGACAAACTTTTCGGTATTTCCTTCGATTTTTTTTTATCAACTCTTTATTCAGTTTGTGCGCATCGGTTTAATGTGTGGAAAGGTGTTTGAATATATAACCTGATTCTCATTCTGCGTGCTGATTCTTGTTTAATCTGTGCTAATATCTGTATTATTATTATTATTATTTCCCCTGATCAGCGATTAGTTGCTGATATTGGGAGTTTGGGACCTGTTATCGTACTATGGGTAAATTAATTGGTGGGCTTTGGTATACAGATGATAACTTTGAGTACTGAAATCTCACAATTTTCTCGCGAAACATTCACTGAATCAACTCATTGTATTGGCAAGCATAAACAGTTGAACTCCTTTAGGGTTCTGCAGACCTTTTTTTTTTTTGCCTTTTGTAGTATACTGAAAGTTAGCTATAAGAAGGAGATCAATTAGAGTTAAACTAAAATTTTATCTACTGTGGTGCCTCTGAATGGCTGTACACAGTAGAGCAGGCCTTATGTTTGGAGATCATCGATTGTTTGCTTTTTTTTTTTAACGGAATAATTTATATATTCGGACCATAAAGATTACTTCTTCTAACCGCCTAGAACTGCCTATGATAACCGCTTTTGTGAGGCATAATATTCTAATTTCTATGGTGTTATGTTATTGGACTTTGTAGGGTTTGAGTTGCATAAGATAATTTCGTACCAAGATGAGCACTCGGTCAGGCAGGGGGGCTATAAAAAGTTACAGACGGAGGAAGACAGGTTTGGAAATTGACCTTAATCAGGAGCCTGGTGGTGAGAATCGTGAGCTGGAAGGACCTTCAACTCAGGTGGAACCCCAACAAGTTCAAGCTTCCCAGCAACAGCAGGCTGTACAGATGCCACAGCCAGCACAGCCTGCAACAATTGATGTGGAGGCCATTGTTGATGATGATGTTGTTGAATCTAGCCCAAGGGCTTTTGCTGAGGTTTATACTTTACTACATTACTACCTTCTCCTTGTGCTTTGTTTTTATAATTCTTTCAGTATTTCTAAGAAGTTCTTGGTGAATATTAATCTTGTTTTGTTCATTTTCCTTTGGCCATAGGCTAAAAACAATGCCAGAAACAATGCGAGAAGAAATCGTGAGAGGACTATAGTTGATGTGGATTTAGGTGAATGCTGAAACTCATTACCCCACTTCCACTATGCTTTCTTAGTTGCAATGATTGTTTGACATTGAGTTCAAGCATTTCCATTTTCTGGCAGCAACCGACCTAAATTTTAACCGATGCTTTATTATGCTGTTGGGGACTTGGGGTTACAACGTCTATTGTTTTCAATTGAGATCTGTTAGTTTAAGCCATGTAATGGTAACCAAATTTAAAGTTGTGCAGGATCCATGAACACCACTATCTAATTCAATGTTTTTTACATAGCTAGAGATTATTTATAATTTAGAAGTTGCAGTAGCAATTAATAGTGCATTGAAGCTCTAAATATTAGTATCTTATTACTTGTGTAAGAAAAAACGTTGTTGCCACATCATATCATGCTGATTATCTTGTTCATTCATTCTCTATGATCTGTTGGGTATCAGTTTGCTGGTTCCAACATGTAAGGGTTAGGTGCTAGGTGCTTTCTGTACTTGTTACATATGAAATGGAGTCTTCTAATCAGTGTGTTTTTTTATTAGTATCGATCATGATGGTTCTCTGTCATTCATGACTATTGCAGAAGATCAGAATAGGATAACCAACTATTGCCGCAACAAACGCAGAAGAGAGTCCTCAAGTCGAACAGTTATTAATTGTGATCTTTACATTAATTTGGAAAGCAGTAGCAGTTCTACGGTAAAGCCAAAATCACTTTCTACAAGTCTTGATTATGTGCATTGCTTCGTTAGCCCTCAACAACTTGTATTTTTACTAAATAAATTGGCTATCAGATAACGGCAGCCTGGTGAATGGGAGGATAGGAGCAACAATTGAGTTGTTTCCATGTGAACTTAATGGTCATGGGTTCAAGCCCTGTGATCAGCTACTGATGCTTGCATCAGGTTAGGCTGCCTACATTACTCCCTATGGGTTAGGCTGCCTAAATAGTTATTGCCATGTAGGAAAGATATGTTAGTTTTAATTCTTCTCTTTTGCAGCATGCTACATGAAAAATCTTAGTCAAATTTCAGTTTTTTGTTGTGAAAGAGAAAGTAACAACAAAAACAAGATTTGTTGTCTTCATTTTTTTTTACAAAATTATGGAAGCTGAAAATACTAAAGTTGAAAACAAAGACTTTACCAAACAAACCTTGTGCTTTCCAATTGATGTACTTTTTTGCCTCCAAAGTGCAAATTTGATCAGCTATCAATAATAGACCATTGCCTTAAACAATTAAACAAATAAAGGTCTTAAACCACTAGGATTGATCTATGGTGAGGGCCTGATCGCCTGAGGGATTTGGGTAGCATGCATGAGGTTTTAGATTCAAACCTCATTGCCTTAAATGTACCGACAAAAAATAAATAAATAAATAGAAGACTTAAAGACAATTGAGAATGTTCAATGTTGTTCAAAGTTCTGTATTGACTTGGATATTACTTTTGCAGAGGGAACCTGTTCAAAAGGCCCCTGAACCTCCAAAGGAGCCTGTCTTCAACTGTCCAATATGCATGGGCCCCCTGGTTGAAGAGATGTCAACAAGGTGTGGTCATATATTCTGTAAGAGTTGCATCAAAGCTGCAATAAGTGCTCAGAGTAAATGCCCTACATGTAGAAAAAGGGTTACTGTGAAGGAGCTTATAAGGGTTTTTCTGCCATCGACTAGCTGAAGGTATGGTTAAATTCAGTGAGGTTTATGCATTTTTCTCGAGTGCTTTTTTGTTTCTTCTGCATAAGCATTGGTGATTGTATGGCATTGCAAACTAAGCTTAAAACTTACAGCACGTTGATTGAAACTACCTTGTGTTCTTTAAATTGGATGATGGATGTAATGAACTTTCAAGGCCTTTTCTTTTTATTCTGCTGAACAAAAGACAAATAATAGCCTCTTGTTTTTTGATATCTTCTGCGCACTTTTTCAAATAATATGTATTGACATGCATATTGTGCTAGTATGCTACTATGCTTTTGTTATGTTTATTCAATTTTTTGATGATCCTTTTCTTATATTTACTTAGTTGCTCTTTTGACATGCAACAGGATTCTCATTACAGCTCTTTTAGAGTGGGGAGTGGATGAATTTTCTGAGTGGCTATATTTCTGATATTGTTCCCCACGGCAGAAGCTTTATCATTTGTTAAAGTAGCTGTTTCTCTCCTTTAATTTATGATAATATCAATGTCAATTACACAAATTTCCTTGACAGATATAAATTCCTTGCTCAGTTTTTTTGAGCTTCAAATTGTGAACCCTCCTTCAGTCTTTTTTTTTTTTAAATCTTCGGTGACAATATGTGGCCAGAGGCCGCTTATGACCCATTCTTGAATATTGGACTCAAGGGATTTGTGTGTGTATATTAAATATTAATACCCCTATGAGTGTAGTAATAGGATCTCTTAGTTGCCAGCAGCGGCAGCATCATCATCATTATTATTATTATTATTATTATATATACGTGCTTCTGCTCGGTGTTCTTTACTTAACAAAAGGCTTGCAACTTGCAAGGGCTTTTCAAATGGGAATATATGTTTCTTTTGCTGACTATAAAATCAGAGATTTTTAAGATGCAACAATCAAACCGTGTCTATTTTATATTAGATTCAATTATAGATACTTTATAAGAAAGATTTTATGCACTATCCAGGTGATTTAATATACCAAAAAGCAGGTTAAAAATTAAATAATAATAAAGTATTAGTAACCTCTTAGTTCTACATTGGTTTAATTTGTTAGAAGAGTAATTAAGTGTTTGTAACCTTTCAACTTCAAGTAGTTACAAATTGAACCTGAGCTTGATATTATTCACCAAGTATCCGAAATTTTAGAATAATCCAACTAAACGAGAATAGAGTAACATGTTTTCCGAAGAGTAGCACTAGCATCTAGCATGCCACATAACATGGTACATGGACTAGAAGATAATAGCAGGAAACCGAGCATGTTCAAATAGCAGCCAAGCATGTTCAAATAGCAGTAAACCGAGCATGTTCAACCTGTTTTTGAATACTTCTATAGATTAAACTTCCTTCTTCAATCATATAAAAGATGCGATACTTGCAAACAAAGGTCGCATCTAAAATGTTCAATTAAAAGACTGAACATCCGTGGGTGTTCTACTAATGTAGGCTATTAAGATTAGATCTAAAGGGTAAAGGCATATGTTGAAAAGTATATAACAAATTTAATTGGGTAAAATACTAAATGGGTCCCTACGTCTAGGCGTAATTCTGTTTTGGTCTTTAAGGTTTAAAGTGTTCTATTTGAATAAAAAAAAATTTCATTTAGCTTCAATGTAGTCCCACCATGATGCCAAAGTTAAATAATTAACGGAATGTCTTACATAACAGCAGTACAAGAACAAGGTCGATAATTTGGATAACAAGTACAAGTTTCAGAGGCATAAAATCAACCGTGGATGCATTAATACATTTATTTATCATTTTTTTTAGTTCTATAGAAAATAAATGTATTGATACATCCATAGTTGATTTTGTGCGTCTGGAGCTTGTATTTATTATCTAGATTATCGACTTTGTTCTTATACTGCTGTTATGTAAGACATTCCGTTAATTATTTAACTTTGATCTCACGGTTGGACTATATTGAAGTTAAATGAAACTCTTTTGGATTCAAATAAAACACTTTAAACATTAAAGACTAAAACAAGATTACCCCAAATGTAGGGACCAATTTAGTACTTTACCCATTTAATTTATAGATGGAGTATTAAACTCAAAGATATAGTAAACGACTAAATTAGGTACTTTATTTTGAATAAATAATAATAAAACATATCAATCAATTAATATAAATAAATAATTTATTTAAATAATAGTTGAATTATATAACAAATATGAACAGAATAATCATTTAGTAGCAAAAATATTTTTAAATAACCAATATATACTTTAAATAAGTATTAATTATTATGGTGTAAAATTAATTAATAATTATAAACAAGTTTTCAAACAAAAAATTGTCTCAATTCTTATTTTCAATTTAGTGAATATAATAAATAATAAATAATACAATATTAATATATATGATATCATTGAATATAAAAAATGCAACATTTATTTATTGAATTTTAAAAATAGAGTTAAATGGCATATTGTTTACGATTTTATTTGTATCCTCATGCTTGTGCTTTTTAGTAATTTTATATCCAAAAATTTTATTTTTCACTATAACAAAAATAGAATATTAGATGTCCCAAACTATTATTAGAACATTTTAAAGCCAGAAACATAAGTGCCTGACCGCAAGGACAATATTAAAAGAATCAGGAGCTTGGTGCTTTTGTTTTAGTTTAAAAAACACCTCAAGCAAATGAAACAATAAATAATAGTGAAAGGTTGATATTTTATTTTGATAAGATTTTGTTGCAGATGTGCTTTTCTTATTAAAACTGTAAAGCTGTGTTTGTTTCGGATAAGAGTATAAGATAAGACACTGAAAACAAAACTCAAATAATAGAGACACAAAATTTTGTATCTGTTTGATGATAAATTATAACAAATTATGAAAATCTAATTTATTTTTATTTTTTTTCATTTAAAAAATGTGAGAAAAAAATATAATAATAAAAAAAACAAAAATAATGAAAGAAAAAATAAAAAATAAGTTGTGTTTTAGTGTTTTTGTGTCATTTGATGGACACAAAACACACTAATTTAGTGTCCCTGGATACAATGTCTCTATCCATGTTTCATCTGTCAAAAACAATTTCATATTTCCGTATAGTGTCCTGTTTCTGAAAACAACAAGAAGGACACAAAATACACTAATTTAATATTCTTAAACACAATATTTCTGTCCATGTCTCATCTATCAAACACAATTTTATGTCTCCGTATTCCTGTTTCATGTCCCGTCTATGAAAACAAACCAGCCTAAAAGTGATATTGGCATCCATTTAGGAGTAACAATATTCACCCATCAATCTTAGATGCTTGATTTTGAATTTTTCACATATCTTGGGTGCCCACACGAATAAACATACTTAACCTCACAACCTTATGAATGCTCATGCATGTATGTAACTAGAATTTGTTTCCCCTTGATAATCTCAATAACAGTTTCTTTTCTTTGTCATGATATCTTTTCACACTTTTTACTCTGAATTTACTCATTCATACTCTATTATTTTTACTCCTGGTATTTTAAACCAAAAGATGTATAATTTATTGTACATATTTTCACTTAGAATTTCTTATAAAATTGTTAAATGAACAGTTAGTTAAGGGCTTGAGGCCTTCGTCAGTTTAATAATAATTAAATTTTTTAAATTTGTAATTTTCCTTTTTATTTTAGTATTAAATTTGCCATTTTTTTCCCTTTTTTTTTTGTCATGAATTTATCCATGTTTTTGGTGTTCGATTTTGTGAACTCGTTTCTATCGGCCTTCTCAGTTTTGGGCCTTGCACACACTTTTGGACCCTTAGTAGCATTCAACTAATTTATTTTAACAGTATAAATACGAAAACTAGGGTTTTAGTTTTGCAGCAGCAAGCATTTTGCAGAAGCCGAATCAGTGAGAGAAGCTTGCAACGCAGATATGGTAAGGAACAACACGAAGAAGAAGAAGATTGTGTACTTTAAGCCTTTGTTGTTGATCCAATTAGCTTAGAAATTTTACTGATTCACTTTTTTTCATTGTCATGTTCTGTTTCTTAGGCTCCTAAACGAGGTGGAAAAGCGCCAGTTCCAGCTTCGAAGAAGAAGCCTGTAAGTTTCTCCTCCTTTTGTTTTCTTGTTGTCAGATTCACGATTATGATTCTAGGATTTCATTTTCTGGTTTTTTTATTCATTGTTTTGATTCTCATGCATTTCTTCAGGAGAAGGTTACGAACCCGTTGTTCGAGAAGCGTCCTAAGCAGTTCGGGATCGGAGGAGCATTGCCGCCAAAGAGGGATTTGACTCGTTTCGTGAAGTGGCCTAAGACCGTACAAATCCAGAGGAAGAAGAGGATCCTTAAGCAGAGGTTGAAGGTTCCACCAGCTTTGAACCAGTTCACCAAGACCCTTGACAAGAACCTTGGTGCGTAAATAATTATCTCCATTTTGTTTCATTTGCCTTGTTTTATGTTTGTTTAATGCTTCAAGTGTAGTAATATGTCCTCTTATTTATTTAGAAATTTTTTAATGTTAATCGTAGCTTTTATTGGATACCTTGCTATTTAGAAAATTGTTGTTTCATGCATTGGACAAGGCCTTGTAATTATTCTGACTACACTGCTTTGCATCATTATTGTGTCTTCTTATCAGTTTACATCTTAAAACATTAGATTTTGTTAGCATGATTACTTTTGCTTAATTCACTATTAATAGCCGAGTAGTGAGTTGTGTGACTTTAGTGTGTTTGATGTATTATCTTGCTGTCAGTGTAATGATTCAATATTTAACAAGTACATTGGTTGTTTCGTTCTTGTTGCAATTTTGATTTAACATTCGAACTTTGCATAGCTCATGAGTTGCATTGTTTATTTACTGTAGGTCATTACATGTTCATTACTGGTCGAAATTGTATTAGTGTGTCTGTTAATATCTTTGGGTTTATTCTTCTTTTGTTTGCATTAGTTGTTATGGTCTTCATTAACATTTGATGATCTTTCATGTAGCAACCAGCCTTTTCAAGATACTTCTGAAGTACAGGCCAGAGGATAAAGCTGAAAAGAAGGAGCGACTTTTGAAAAGGGCCCAGGCCGAGACTGAGGGCAAAACTGTTGAAGCTAAGAAGCCTATTGTTGTGAAGTATGGTCTCAATCACGTTACCTACCTTATTGAGCAGGTTGTATTCTATTTTAACATGGAATAACATCAGCTTTTACACCTTAATGTTCTTTAATATTGATTATTGACCTAAAAAGCTATCTCCTTGCAGAACAAAGCTCAATTGGTTGTGATTGCTCATGATGTGGACCCAATTGAATTGGTTGTCTGGCTTCCCGCATTGTGTAGGAAGATGGAAATTCCATACTGCATTGTCAAGGGCAAGGCTCGCCTTGGATCGGTAAGTCCACCCACCCGCATTTCTCTCAACCGTGACTTCACACACTTGTTGACACTAGTGGTTATTTGCGACAACCCTATTTGTGGCTGATTCAATTTGTATCTACTCTACAGATTGTCCACAAGAAGACGGCATCTGTTTTGTGCTTGACCAGTGTCAAGAACGAAGACAAATTAGAGTTCAGCAGGGTCCTAGAGGCTATCAAGGTGGTGGTTAATTTCAACTAAATTATCTTAGTTATTGTATATTCACGCTCTCAAGAAAACTGATTGTGTCTTATGTATTGGTTTGTTTCCAGGCTAACTTCAATGACAAGTATGATGAGTACAGAAAGAAATGGGGTGGCGGTATCATGGGTTCTAAATCCCAAGCCAAAACTAAGGCAAAGGAGAGGCTTCTTGCTAAGGAGGCTGCTCAGAGGATGTCTTAGAGTATTCTTATATTTTGTTGCTTTAGAGTTGCTATTTTTGTGTTTTAATCTTTGATCTTTTAATTAAATCTAAGGATATTTTTGGGAGACTACTCTTTGTATTGTCACAATATATACGTTTGGTTTTCAAATGAGCTGAGCATTTCATTGTTTATTTTTCCACCGCCCCTTAGTCCTTAATGGAAACAAGGTAGCCGTTCACATATTCTCGTGGATCTAAAGATGACTTAAATTGGTATAGATCCAAATTTAATTGTTCGAGTTACAATATTAACTTGATACCGTCTGCTTTGTTTTTAGATATTATTGCTTGCCAAATTTTAACGAGCTCATGGATCCTTATGTTTTCTCCTAACGCGGGTCTCGTTTTTAGATTTGCCTGCGTTATTGAGATTGCTGTGCTTTGAGTTAACTTGAGACGAAGCAACTAATAAATCAAGCGGTGGTATGTATGTAAAGGATATGAATGAAAACGTTGTCTCGCCCACTATTAATTTGTTCTGAATTAGTCGCATCCTGGGTAGAAATCAGAACTCCGATGTTGTTTTATTTATCAGTTTGCACATGATGTTAGCTAATATAAGCGAGGTCTCACTATGTTGGGGTCAAGTAACTTGCTTTAAACTTCCTTTTAGATCAGGTATGGTTTTTATGTATACAGTATACACGGTGTTAATGTATAAAATAAAGGGATTACACTGTTGTCGCATAAATCTTAAGAAAATTGATGAATATTTTGTTTGGTTTTGCTGGCGAATTAATTTCTTTTAACCACAATCTTCTAACAAAATAAAAATTGAGCAAGAAAGTTTGAGTTATTGTGAAGATAGAATATAAATATAAAAGAAAAAAGAGAAATATTGTCTCTTAGGCTGCGTTTGTTTTTAGAGACAGGACAGAACATGACACTTTTAGAGACAGGACAGAACATGACACTGAAACGGAGACACTAAAAATTATCTTTTGTATATTGTGTTTGGATACGATGGACAAGACACTAATGTAATGTCTAGTATTATGTTTGGATACACATAGACAAGACTAAAATATTATATGAAATGACTAAAATAGCCCTGTGATTCCAAATTTTCTACATCAATATAAATTAATTTAATAAAAAATGAGTACGTAGGAGTACAGACAGAACTTGAAAAAAATATTTGAAGAGGCAAAAAATTTTAATAAAAAAATATATTAGTATTTATATTAAAATAAAATTTATAAATATAATTATTTTATTTTAAAATTTATTATTAATATGTAGGAATACATATGGTTAAAATTAACAAAAAAAATAAATTTGAGTTTGATTAATAAAAAAATTTGTTTAAGTTAATAAGCCAAATTAATTTTAAATAAAAAATTAATTTTATAAAAAATCCATTTTTACATGAAAAAATAATTAGTTTTTGAATATAAAAATATATTTTTATTTAAATTTTTTTTTTTAATCTAAAAACTGATTTTTTTTATAAAAAACTGATTTTTTTTTTAAATTATATAAAATCAATTACAATTTATAAATTATTTTTTAACATTTTAAAAGATTAATTTTACTTTTGCTAATATTTATCTTTCAAAAATTTCAAGATTAATTATTTTTGTTATTATTTTTATTACAAATCAAATAATATAATATAAGTTTAAAATGGTATTGAAGTAAAACGATAAAAAGAAAAGAATTATCTACCCCCAATAAAAAAATTTTACAAAAAGGAGAGAGTACCTGGAAAAGAAAGAGATAGAGGAAGAAAAGGAAGAAAAAAAAAGTATCTCTAAACAACGCAATAGGAAAAATAAGAAGGGGTAATAGTGGAAAAAAGGAAAACAAAATTTATAGAAATTGTCCGTGTCCACTCTTCCAAATCCCGTGTCCATCATTGTCCTTCGTGAAAGAATGGACACAAAAGTATAAAAAACTGTTACGGAGACAATATGTCCACTGTCCATGTCTCTGCTTCCAAACACTTTTTAAACAAGTGTTGTCCATGTCTCCGTGTCCTGTCCCCAAAAACAAACGCTACCTTAGTGACAAAAAAAAGTTCCTTCTAATTTTTTTTTCCATTTACTAATAATCAAAGAGCAGAAAAATTGCATGAAGATACAACAAAATTTATAGAAAGCATAACGGTTCAAATAAATAATTCATTAACGTATTTTGTATTACCAGCGACAATATTTTGTTGTTACGATGGGCAACCGGAGATTAATGGGGGGATTAATAGGGGGTGGTACTTGCAAAGACACTCCGATGCCTAAGTCAGCATGGGGTTAAGTAGGTTTAGAATGTATTGGAACTTAGTGATACCTGAGGGGTGTTAGGGTATTTATAGTGGTGATCCAATAACCACCGTTGGAGTAGTGCCACCTTTTTAGGTGGATAACCGTCCCTTTATCTAGGGATTGTTGGGATATGACTTCTAGAAGTGGGTTGAGAGATTTTAGGGGCAGTTACTTATTTGAATAAGTGTTATCTGTCAGCTATCTCTTGAGCCCGACTTCTTTAGAAAGAAGTCTGTGTTGAGTCCGACCTCTTCTAAAGAGGTCGGTGAATAACGAAGACCAATCTTTGGATTGGGCCTTTTGGTGTATTTGGACCTGAGCCTTAGTGTTGGGCCAGTGTATGAACAGTGCCCCTACTCGAGTTCAATCTCTTTTTCTTAAGAGTTGGATTCGAGTATTTGAACTCGGGCTTGTAGGCTCTGTATGATTGGTTTTACCACATCTTGCTTAACCAAAGAATATTTCTTGTCCTAGTTTCGTACAACTCGTTCAGTTCGAGTTGTTTTGAGGATACATGACTTGTTTTAATACAAATCACCTTTCTGAAACTTATTCTGATTTCTTACGACTTGTTTCGATACAAATCGTTTACTTCAAAAATCGTGATTATTTATGAGTATAACCTCATCTAGCTCGTTCGATGTGAGTAGTTTTAAGGTCTTACGATTTGTTTCATTTCAAATCGTTTAATTAAAACGTGGCTATTTCTTGATCTAATTTCATACAACTCATTTAAATTTAAGCTGTTTTTAGGATTCACAACCTGTTTCAGGTACAACTTGTTTATTTTGAATCCTTTTAAAGTATCAGATCATCTTTATAACCATCGGACTTCGTTGCTTTATCCATTGTGCCCCTTCTCGAGGTTGAGCTTTATGAAGTTGGACTCGAGCAATCAAGCAGAAAGGATTTTCGAATGAAGCCTTTTTTTGTTGAACTCATTCATTCTGAGTTTTTTATAGAAGACTTGTTTTTTCCGACTTGTTTTGCTGACTTTAGCTTCTTAATTGCTTTTACAGAAATGGCGAAGAAGAATTCCAGAGAGTCTTACCAGAGAGTTCAGGAGGCCAAAGCGAGGTCCCGCGCCAGAGTTGGCGGCGCTAGGGTAACTGGTCCTTCTCTTCCTTCCCCTCCCCCTCCTTCTCACAATTTGGGGACCCCTACCCGACCTATTGTTCTTTCTTCCACAGCTTCTTCTCAGCCATCCCCTCCTCCCCGATCTTCCCCTGAGCCAGAAAAGAAGAAGCGCAAGACTTTAGAGTCTGGCTCTTCTTTTGAAGGTGAGGCCAAGGTGGATGCGCCTTAGTTCGTTCGGAAGCATATCTATCATCATACTCGTATAAGTATGGATGATGCTTCTGTTCGAAACCACCTTACTATTCTGGCTCAGGAGAGTATCAGGGCGGCAGGGGTGTGCACAAAGTTCCTTGATATTTTTGAGAAGACTCCCCTTATCTCTCTGGGTTCATCCTCGATGGTTGAAGAGCTGGAGGGGAGGCTTCTCTTATATCAAGGGCAGGAGAAGGCGCTGAGGGAGGAGGTCGCCAAGTTGAAGGAAGAGAGGAATGGTCTCCAGAAGAGGAAGAGGAAGCTGCAGGCCCAATGTTCTATGGCGGAGGGCCTGAGGGAGAAGGCGCAGGAGAGTTATTCGAGTCTGTTCGAGGATCTTGTGGAGGTGAAGAAGGATTTGATGAGAGCTCGGGAGGCCTATACAGAGTTGGAGGACTCCATTGCTGACGGGGCTGAAGAAGCATGGAGGATCTTTAAGGAACAGGTCGGGGTTCTTGCTCCCGACCTGGATCTCTCTCCTTTGGATCCGGATAAAATTGTGGTCGACGGAGCTATCGTCTCTCCTCCCTCTCCCCGCTATGTCACCGAGTCTGATCTAAAGGCTCGGGGGCAGAGGATAATGGAGTCCCCTCTCCGATCAAAAGATGCCCCGAGTTCTTCGAAGGCTCCTGGGACTTCTACTCCATCTCCTATGGACACTTCTCTTCCTGGCCCTGATGGCGTTCCGACCGCTCTCCCTGACTCTGGTGGTGCTCCGACTACTCTCCCTGACTCTGGTGGTGACGTCCTTCCTAGCTGAAAAAAAAATTTGTTGTGGCTATATGGGGCCCGGCCTGTGGGTCTCCCTCTTTTTTAAACTTATTTGTTTTTATGGTGATGGTCTACTGACATTTTTCTTGGCCTTTTAATGCCGTAAACAAAATATTTAGAAATACCCTTTTTTGGATAAGGGTTTAGGTTATTTTTCTTTTTCTCGTTGTGTGCATGCCTTTCTGTTTTTAGGTTTCTAAAAACCTTTTTGATCCTTTTTTTTGAAAACCCCTTTTTCTTGGCTGACTGTCCGTCCTTTTAAGTTTCTTTTTTCTTTAAGAACTTGGGACAGTCTTTTGCCTTGCCGCTTTTAATATGTTTTTCGATCTCTTTTTGGTATTCCTCATACTCAATTTTTTGATTTATTGAGTTCTTATGACTTAGGTTATTTTTGCGATGCGTTTTCTTTGCTTCTCGGTTTTTCCGACTTATGAGTCGGATTTTCTGAGTTTCTCACGATCAACTTTTATAACATCTTTACACCGACTTGTACCTCGTCGTTTCATCCTGACGACCATCTAGGTCGGTTCATGGGATTTTCATGTTTTGTCGAGCTTAAGTCGGCGCGTTTCGTAGAAAGAAAGAAAAACGAGAAGGAATTTATAAGAGATAAAAGATCTTTACTTATTTGCGAAGGTACTTTTACTGCTACCAAGGGTTTTTTACTATCTATGATCCCTTAGACTCTACTGTGATGCCTCGTTAAAAACCCCCCCTTTAGAAAAAACCCTTTTCTTTTGGGAAAAAATCATGAAGTTGGAAAAAAAGTACATCACGGAGTAGAGTTCGCTTTTAACTATAGTACCTTTTCATGTTACAAGCATGCCACGACCTTGGTAACTCGGTGCCGTTTAAGTCGGTCACCTTATAATAACCTTTTCCTAAGACCTCACTAATTTTGTATGGTCCCTTCCAATTAGCAGCGAGCTTTCCTTCCCCAGATTTGTTGACTCCAATGTCATTTCTGATTAAGACCAAGTCGTGTGAGGTGAAACTTCTTCGGATGACTTTTTTGTTGTATCTGGTAGTCATCCTTTGCTTCAATGCCGCTTCTCTTATCTAGGTTTGTTCTCGAACTTCAGGGAGCAGTTCAAGCCCCTCCTTGTGCCCCTGTATGTTTCCAACCTCGTCATGGAAGATCACCCATGGACTTTGCTCGTCAATTTCTACTGGTATCATGGCGTCTACACCATAGACAAGTCGGAAGGGTGTTTTCCCTGTGGCAAATTGAGGCATCGTCCGGTAAGCCCATAACACTTGTGGGAGCTCCTCAGCCCAGGCTCCTTTTGCATCTTGTAGCCTTTTCTTCAGTCCTGCCAGTATGACTTTGTTAGCTGCCTCGGCTTGTCCATTTGCTTGTGGATGTTCCACCGAGGTGAACTGGTGTTTGATCTTCATACTGGTTACTAGGCTTCTGAAGGTAGAGTCGGTGAACTGGGTTCCGTTATCTGTGATAATGGAATGAGGTATCCCGTACCTTGTGATGATATTTTTGTAGAGGAATCTCCGACTTCTCTGGGCTGTGATGGTGGCTAATGGTTCTGCTTCTATCCACTTTGTGAAGTAGTCTATTCCCACAATTAAGTATTTGACTTGTCCTGGGGGCTGGGGAAAATGTCCTAACAGATCCATTCCCCATTTTGCGAAGGGCCATGGAGAAGTTATACTGATGAGCTCCTCGGGGGGAGCCACGTGGAAATTTGCATGCATCTGGCATGGTTGGCAATTTTTCACAAATTCTGTGGTGTCTTTCTACAAGGTCGGCCAGTAGAACCCAGCTCGGATTACTTTTCTGGCTAGCGACCTGGCTCCGAGGTGGTTTCCACATATCCCATTATGAACCTCCTCTAGTACTTCAGTGGTCCTTGAGGTCGGTACGCACTTCAGCAATGGTGTTGATATTCCTCTCTTATAGAGGATATTTTTCACCAGAGTGTAGTATTGTGCTTCCTTCCGGATTTTCTTGGCCTCTTTTTCCTCTTTGGGGAGGATGTCGAATTTTAGGTATTCCACCAAGGGATTCATCCATCCGAGGTTTAGCCCGATTACTTCAAGGACATCTTGTTTGTCCTCTGCTTTCACCACAGAGGGTTCTTGGAGAGTTTTCTGGATCAAGCTTCTATTATTCCCCATAGTTTGGTACTTGCTAACTTGGAGAGGGCGTCTGCTCTGCTATTAAGATTCCGAGTTATATGCCTGATCTCGGTTTCTGCAAAGCGCCCAAGGTGCTCCAGAGTTTTTTCCAAGTATCTCTTCATATTTGGGTCTTTGGCCTTATACTCTCCATTTATCTGGGAGGTCACCACTTGAGAGTCACTGAATATCATCACTTTTGTTGTACCGACCTCTTCTGCCAGCTTCAAACCTGCAATCAGGGCTTCATATTCTGCCTGATTATTAGAAGCGAGAAATTCAAATTTGAGGGAAACCTCTATTTGTGTTCCCCTTTCATTAATCAATATTATGCCTGTACCGCTTCCTGTCTTGTTTGAGGATCCATCTACGTATAGTTCCCATGTAGTTGGCTTTTCCTCTTGGTCTCCCGCGTACTCCGCTATGAAGTCGGTGAGACATTGGGCTTAAATTGCCGTCCGGGTTTTGTACTTCAAGTCGAACTCGGAGAGCTCTATTGCCCATTGAACCATTCTCCCTGCAACATCCGTCTTTTGGAGGATTTGCTTCATAGGTTGGTTCGTTCGGACTCTTATTGTGTGGGCTTAGAAGTAAGGCCGTAACCTCCGTGAGGCTATTACTAAGGAGTAAGCGAACTTCTCTAGTTTGTGGTACCTTAGTTCAGGGCCTTGTAGGACTTTGCTGGTGAAGTACACGGGATGCTGCCCGACCTCATCTTCTCGTATTAGTGCGGATGCTACAGCTTTGTCTGCCACAGACAAGTATAGGACGAGATCCTCCCCAACTAGAGGTCGGGTCAGGATTGGAGGTTGGCTCAAGAATCTTTTGAACTCCTGGAATGCTTCTTCGCACTCTGGAGTCCATTCAAACTGACATCCCTTTCTTAGTAGAGAGAACAGTGGGAGGGATCTTAGTGCTGATCCTGCCAAGAACCTGGAGAGGGCTGCAAGTTGACCATTCAATTGTTGAACCTCTCTTAAGCAAGTCGGGCTTTTCATTTCTAGGATGGCTTTGCATTTGTCGGGATTTGCTTCAATCCCCCTTTGCGTCAGCATAAACCCCAGGAATTTTCCAGCCTCCACTGCGAAGGTACACTTTGCGGGATTTAGCCTCATCCCGTGTAACCTTATGGTGTTGAAGACTTGCGAGAGGTCTGTCAAGAGGTCGGTTTCTTCCTCGGTTTTTACCAGCATGTCGTCTACGTAGACTTCCATTAAATTCCCGAGGTGGGGAGCAAACACCTTATTCATCAGCCTTTGATATGTGGCCCCGGCATTTTTTAATCCAAATGGCATGACCACGTAGCAGTAGTTTGCTCTAGGCGTGATGAATGATGTTTTTTCTTGATCCGACTTGTACATCGGGATCTGATTGTATCCTGAGTAGGCATCCATAAACGACAAGTATTGATACCCCGAGCTAGAGTCCACTAGAGTATCAATGCTTGGGAGTGGATATGGGTCCTTGTGATATGCCTTATTCAGGTCGGTATAGTCGACGCACATCCTCCACTTGCCGTTTTGCTTCTTGACTAGTACTACGTTTGCTAGCCAGGTTGGATATTTAACTTCTGTGATGAAGCCGGCTTCCAGGAGTGCTTGTACCTGCTCCTCCACCGCTTGAGCTCGTTCTGGGCCGAGCTTACGCCTCCGCTGGTGTACAGGTCGTGACCCCGGATATACCGAGAGCCTATGGGACATGAGCTTGGGGTCTATCCCAGGCATGTCGGAAGCTTTCTAGGCAAAGAGGTCAGAATTATCTCTTAAGAACTTTGTCAATCTTTGCTTGAGGTTTTCTTCCAGGTTGGCTCCTATGTTGGTATTTTTTCCTTCCTCTTCGCCGACCTGTACTTCTTCAGTTTTTCCTCCTGGTTGTGGTCGCAGCTCTTCTTTGGCTCTCGCGCCGCCGAGCTCTATGGTGTGGACTTCCTTGCCTTTTCTTCTCAGGTCCAGGCTTTCATTGTTATATTTTCTTGCCAATTTTTGATCTCCCCGTACCGTTGCTATCCCCGCATATGTCGGGAATTTTATGCAAAGATGAGGGGTAGACACCACTGCTCCGAGTCGATTTAGGGTAGCTCTGCCAATTAAGGCATTATATGCTGACCCCACGTTGATGACTATAAAGTCTATGCTCAGAGTTTTGGATTTTTTCCCCTTTCCGAAGGTCGTGTGGAGGGGTAGAAATCCTAGTGGTTTTATTGGCGTGTCGCCTAGTCCGTACAAGGTATCAGGGTAGGCTCTTAACTCCTTTTCATCTAACCCTAGTTTGTCGAACGCGGGCTTGAAAAGGATGTCCGCTGAACTCCCTTGGTCTGCTAGAGTTCTGTGGAAATGGGCGTTGGCTAGGATCATGGTTATCACCACTGGATCATCGTGTCCAGGGATTACTCCTTGCCCATCCTCTTTTGTAAATGAGATGGTTGGGAGGTCGGGTGCTTCACTCCCGACCTGGTAAACTCGTTTGAGGTGACTTTTGCGAGATGACTTGGTGAGTCCCCCTCCCGTAAATCCTCCCGAGATCATATGTATGTGTCTCTCGGGGGTTTGTGGTGGTGGGTCTCTTCTGTCTCCGTCATCTTGCTTTCTTTTCCCACGATTGTCCGACCTTTCCATGAGATATCTATCAAGTCGGCTTTCTCTGGCCAGCTTTTCTATCACATTTTTGAGGTCGTAGCAATCATTTCTTGAGTGACCATACATCTTGTGGTACTCACAGTAATCGCTGCGACTTCCTCCCTTTTTATTTTTGATGGGCCTGGGAGGCAGCAGTCTTTCAGTATTACAGATTTCCCTGTATACATTCACTATGGAAACTTTTAGAGAAGTATAAGAGTGATATATTCTCGGTCTGTCGAGACCGACCTCTTCTTTTTTCTTGGGCTCACTTTCTTTCTTTTTTATCGAGTGGGGGTGCCCAGGTCGCCAACTCGGCTCTCGTAGTCTGGCATTCTCCTCCATGTTGATGTACTTTTCTGCTCTTTCTTGTACATCACTCAAGGAAGTGGGGTGCCTTTTTGATATGGACTCCGAGAAGGGGCCTTATCTAAGTCCATTTACTAGCCCCATGATGACTACCTCAGTGGGCAGGTCTTGAATCTCCAAGCACGCTTTGTTGAACCTTTCCATATAATCCCGTAAAGGTTCTCCGATTTCCTGCTTTACTCCCAGGAGGCTCGGTGCGTGCTTTACTTTATCCTTCTGGATGGAGAACCTCATTAAGAACTTTCTCGAAAGGTCCTCAAAGCTGGTAACCGACCTTGGAGGGAGGCTGTCGAACCACTTCATCGCCGCTTTTGACAGGGTGGTCGGGAAAGCTTTGCAGCGAGTTGCATCAGAAGCATCAGCCAGATACATCCGACTTTTGAAATTGCTTAAATGATTCTTCGGATCTGTGGTTCCGTCATAGAGGTTCATATCAGGGCTTTTGAAGTTTCTTGGAACTTTTGCCCTCATTATGTCCTCACTGAATGGATCCTCTCCTCCCAGGGGCGACTCTTCTCAGTCGCCACGGGAGTTCCGACTTCTAAGGGAAAATTCTAGCTTCAAGAGTTTTTCTTCTAACTCTTTTCGTCGCTCTATCTCTTCCTTGAGATTTCGGTTCGCCTCTCGTTGTCGCTCTAATTCCTGTTCCAGCTGTTCCAAACGACCTTGGTGGCCATGGACCAACCCCATTAGCTCGGCTGCATGGGGTGGCCCTTCCTTTCCTGATTCTCGTCCCTCCGAGGAGGGTTAGGTCCGCGTCGTTGTTTCCGGTATCTAGGTTTTCTTGTTCGGAATTAGGGATGGCAGCAGTACCCGTACCCGCGGATACCCGCCCCGCCCCTACCCGGAGTGGGGCGGGTTTGAACCCGACCCAGAGCGGGGCGGGTCTGAATCGTGGCGGGTTGATGAGTGGGGCGGGGCGGGGTCGGGTTCAGGCTAAACCCGCCCCTACCCGCCCCGGTGTGCATATATATATATATATATATAACTTTTTCTTAATTAGGGTTAGTTACTTCTCATAACCTCAGTGGCTCAGTTCTCGCCGTCACTCTCACTCACTCAATTAGGGTTAGCAACCCCTTTGGCCCTTTCTCAATTCTCACTTCCTCTGTTCCTCAGCTCTTCTCCTCTCCAAGACCATAGCCTCGCCACCTCGGTTCAGTTCAACCCAGTACCTGCCGTCGAATTTGCTTCAGTTCCGCGTCTCCTTCAAACCGCCTGTACCTGTCGGCTGTCGCTCCTCCTCTGCGCAACTCGTCTCTGCCATCGTAAGTTCGCAACTCGTCGAATCGTCTGATTCGTCTCATTGCCACTCCTCCGCAGCGCGTCTCTTCCGCGTGACCGCGACTTCTTCAAGCCGCCTGTGCTGGTCGCTCCTCCTCCGCGCCGCCTCTCAGTCCAAAATCCTCTGCGCTCCCTCCGCCCTCCGGCTTCCAAGTCGCGCACTAGACGAGCCACCCCGTGCCTCCTCTGCATCGGAATTGACCCTCGTCCAGTCGTCCGCGCCTCTCCTGATTCTCCTCGGTACAGTTCTTGCCCCTATCCCAGCCTTTCTTTTCTGTTTGAATGATTTGATATGTTTAATCTGCGGCTAATTTTGGATGTATCATGCGAATAGACAAAGAAGAAGTTCTTTTATTTTTGGGTGATAACAGATTGTTTGGGTAGTTTCCTGAGTTTGTAACTAAGTTGTAACTGAGTTTCCTGACTTTCCCAGCTTATCTTTTCTTTTTGAATGATTTGATATGTTGAAACAACTTGTTTGGGTTGAATCACAAACTGTTCTGTTTCATTTGTTAACAAAATATGCAGTTAGTTGGAATAAAACTTGAAAATTTGAAGTTGTTTTGGCTTCTTTGTTGATTGGTTATAAGCAGAAGTTGTTTTGGCTTCTTTATCATTCTTATGCATTCTGGAGTTTATTTTATTCTGATTTTACAATTGTCATAGTCTTCTAATTGTGGAGAGAATCACAAACTACATACTGTTCTGTTTCCTTGGTTAACAAAATATGCACTTAGTTTTATGTTGATGTTAACTTTGATGTCATTGAGTTCCTTCAGCCTCATCACAATTTGCAACTTTTGGATATTTATGGATACCTTAACTCCACATTCCCAAGGTGGGTTTCAGATCCTTCATTCAATAATCTTAGCTCAATTACTTTGGAGGAATGTGTCTGTGAATAGCTCAATTACTTTGAAGTTGTTTTGGCTTCTTTAATTAAGGAAATATGCTCATGGTGTTCTTGTGCATTCATGCTTTGAGTTATCATTTTTATGCATGTTTAATTCTGATTTTATTTTGATTTTGTAATTGTGTATTTTGATTTGAGGTTGTGGGCACCTTTGGGAAGTAAAGGTGATATATTGATTAATCTTCATTTATGTTAATTTGTTTCATAGTACCGATTAATTTGTTAATTGTTATCTCTTTTAATTTTCAGGTTTAAATCTTAATTTGTAAACTTTTAATGATGATGAAGATGTTGAAAGTGATCAAGAATAAGGGTTGAAGATCATTTTATATCTAATATTGTAATTTCTTTATTATGGTGTTAAATTTGTAGTGATCTAACAATTTTTTTTTTAATTTCAAGTTATTTTAGCTAATGACATTGTATGAATTTTATGTTTGTATTTTAATTTATCTATGAATTTTAAATTTTTGTCTTATTTTATATATGAATAAGTAAAAATTAAAATATTTAATTTTTACAGGGGCGGGTCGAGGTGGGGCGGGTATCCACAGGGGCGGTTTCGGGTTCTGTTATTTACTACCCGCGGGTAGTGATGGGGGCGGGTAGTATATGCATAACAGGATGGCGGGGCGGGGTCGGGTAGGGCAAAACCCCGCTCCTACCCGCCCCACTGCCACCCCTATTCGGAATCAGACGCTGTATGACCATCTTCGGGTGAATTGTCCGCCATCACTCGTTGATCTCTCGGGTCTCCGGCAATGGCGCCAATGTTACGATGGGTAACCGGAGATTAATGGGCTGGACTCGTTAAGTTGGCTCAATCGCCTGAGGAGGGAAGCCTTTGAAGGGATTCGCGCTTTTGGGACCTCCGTCCGACTTGTGAGTGTGAGTGAATGGGGGGTAGTACCTGCAAAGACACTCCGATGCCTAAGTCAGCATAGGGTTAAGCAGGTTTAGAATGTATTGGAACTTAGTGATACCTGAGGGGTGTCAGGATATTTATAGTGGTGATCCAATAACCACCGTTGGATTAGTGTCACATTTTTAGGTGGATAACCGTCCATTTATCTAAGGATTGTTGGGATATGGCTTCTAAAAGTGGGTTGAGATATTTTAGGGGCAGTTACTTATTTGAATAAGTGTTATCTGCCAGCTATCTCTTGAGCCCGACTTCTTTAGAAAGAAGTCTGTGTTGAGTCCGACCTCTTCTAAAGAGGTCGGTGAATAACGAAGGCCAATCTTTACATTGGATCTTTTGGTGTATTTAAACTTGGATCTTAGTGTTGGACCAGTATATGAACACTTGTTATCCACTCCCCTGTCCTATTCCCTTAGTAATGCAGTCACACATAATTAAAATTCATTGTTGCACAGATTATCATGTACAAATACTTATGAGTAGGAGTATATCTAATATCTCTGTAGATTTTTTTTTTTTTTTGGTGACTAATATCTTTGTAGAATGAAATGTAGCAATCAGCTCACCAGCATGTTGAGGGGCTGGGCTGGGCACATTTCAATCCGTAGATCCTATATAAAGCCGCTTACTACTTTCCCGCCATCTACAGAGAGCGAGAGATTCACCCGCCATTTTCATTTCCACTCTCAATTCCAAAAACCAGACATGTCTTCTTCTTCGGCCCCCTCCAAAACCCTAATGGATTTCTTCCAACCACCTTCCAAACGAATCAAAACCACTCCCACTTCACTCTTAATCCCCAACTCCAACGACGCCAGTGGCTCCTCCGCCTCACTCTCCGTTGACCAGAAATCACGCGTCGATTACAACAAGCACCTCGCAAAATCCAAGCGCAACCTCAAAATATGCCTCGATAAGGTCTCCAACTCCAAAGGTATTTTTCTTCACTTTCACATTGATGCCTTTACGTCGTTTTGGTTATATAGCATTGTCGTTTTACCGCGGTGGTAGGTTTTGTGAAACTGGAGGAGCTGCTGGTAGAGGACACGTGGTTGGAAGCACTCTCTGGTGAGCTCCAGAAACCTTATTCACTGAGCCTCTCAAAGTTTGTTGAATCTGAGATTTGCAATAGCAACATTGATGCTGTGTATCCGCCTTCTCACCTCATCTTCAATGCTCTTAACTCTACCCCTTTCGATAGGGTTAAGGCCGTTATCCTTGGACAGGTTCGTTCCTCAATTTAACCTTATTGTGCTATGAGTTCTTTTTTTGAAATGAATGATTCATGATCGAAATAAATAGCTAAAGGTTAATGTAGTTTGTAGGGTATAAAAATAGGTTTTTCTTTTCTTCTTTTACTGAATTCATAATTTTAACCATATAATATAACACTGGAGAAAAGAGTAGTTCTTTGACGAGTTTATCTTTCACTGTTCAAACTAGCGGAAATGTTGCCCTCTCTGTTACATGTACAGATTCTGGTTTTGTACAAAATGACTAATTTGTCATCCATTTCTGAAAAGTGAGTGACAAGTTTGTCATTTTAAATTTGTTATGGGATCAGAGACTTTATTATTGTTTTTGAAATAACGAATGACCAATAATTTTAAACTGTTTGTGGCTACCAAAGTCTGGATTTTGGTAATATTTATAGGTAAGCCCTAGTGATTCGAATTCTGTAAGGAACCTTAACTTGTTAACTGCGTGATCTTTTATCATCATATAACAGAGTTCTAATCTCAGTGATGACTCGTAAAAAATAGTTTTAAGCAATTTATTTTTTTAGGACCCTTATCATGGACCTGGTCAAGCAATGGGCCTTTCATTCTCAGTCCCTGAGGGTGTGAAAGTTCCTTCCAGTTTGGTAAATATATTTAAGGAACTCAAAGAAGATCTTGGTTGTTCAGTTCCACGTCATGGAAATCTAGAAAAATGGGCTGTACAGGTTAGTGCTGCAAATTTGTTCCCCTTTTCTTAGCTCGAACTACTTGCTGGTGTTTGTATAGATGGGCATTATATGTTTCAAACAATCTCAAGTTCTCAACAAACCTGTGCGACTATATTGAATTGGTTTGTTGTTGAAACAACTGGAAAAACATTTCTCTCCCTGTGTCTCTGAAGAGTTTTTCAAAGATTGCAGTAAAGAATATAGCTGCAGAATAATAACCGCAAATGGTGCCTATCATTTCAACAAAGCTTTGTCAAATTGTCCTTCATGTCACTCCATGCATGTATTTTAACAGTGTCAAACTTTACTCAGTGAATTAGTTTCTTAATACATGTTCAATGACCTTTATTTTCATTTCAGGGTGTTCTCTTACTTAATACCGTACTCACAGGTTAGATTTATACTTTTTTTTTGGTTTTTTTTAGTGAACGTGCAATCAATTATTTTGTTGAGTTATATGTGTACTTTTTTTTGGTGTTATTTGCAGATTAATCTAGTGGAATATTGTTCTTACCTATCTTTAGTGTTTTATGTTTGTACTGAAGTGTTGACTTTTAACAAATACTTTGTGAATTCAGTCAGGAAACATCAAGCAAACTCTCATGCAAAAAAGGGATGGGAACAATTTACTGATGCTGTTATCAAAACAATCTCACAGAAAAGGGAAGGCGTTGTCTTTCTGTTGTGGGGCAACTCTGCTCGGGAGAAATCTAGGTACTACCTCTATTGTATAACACACTAAAAGCTTACAAGCTTTAGAAACTAAATGTAGAGTCAGCATCCTGGGTTTATGTAGTCAGCTTGATCAAAAAAGATTAAACTTCAAGTATTTATTGTTTCTTTTTCAGAAATAGATGACAAGCATTTTTTTTGTGCAAATGTACATCTATAATGTATAAAACTATAAGCTGCTCCCAGAAGAGTTTCTATAAACTAATTTGGACTATTTTCTTTCCTTGCCTGGAAAATAATTTCTGCAAAACTTGTTGATGAGCTTGTATTGAGTGCATACTCAGGTTAATTGATGCAACAAAACATCATATACTTCAAGCTGCACATCCTTCTGGTTTGTCTGCAAATAGAGGCTTCTTTGGGTGCAGGTAAGGTTGTTTTGAAATATAATTTAATTTTGTGTTAATATGGTAAATAATGAGCGCAAGAAGAACTTCTGAATTGGTAAATAATGTACACAATACTAATGCTCTATAATAGGACCTGCTGAGTTCTAAAGTGGAAGTTGTAAGTGTTAACATCGTGCTTGGTTGATTAAGTGGAGAGTGCAAATATATTTAGTTATCTCAGTCTAAAATACAAACCTTTTAATCTCTTTCATCAACTTGGCATTATTGTATTAAAATACATTTTCACTTTTCTCCTACTCCACCACTTGTTTTCATTATTCATCTGCATGGCGGGTGATCTGAAACAGCTGTTTCATATTCTGTTCCACTGACACATTGAGCCATATTTTGGTTTCCACTTAAATGAACAGAGACGTAGATCTCATATAATACTAAAAAAATATTTTGAAAACCACCTTAATCAGTTATCTGTTTATCATCCCCGTAAACCAGTTTTCATGCTTACTTTCTATCTTGTGTATTCTGAATCCATCTGAGCAGGCACTTCTCTCGCACAAACCAGCTTCTGGAGAAAAGGGGCATAGATCCCATAGATTGGCAACTATAATATGTAGTGTTTGAACTTTGAAGCCCAAAGCTTTGTTCCTTTTCATCAAAACCTTTTTGAAGTTTGGTTCAAGTTCTTGGGCCTTGTGTAAAGATGATTCTGTTTATTCAAAGTCGATCATGACAGAAGATGCTTTTTGTCGATAGGTGTTGTCAGCTACGAGATTCTGCAGTCCCGACATATATATAGTATTTTATCTTATTCATGGTCTCCCATACTAAATGGATTTCTTGTGTTATACATGTTATGCTAAAATATCAACGAATGATATATTTTTGGGGGAGATTCTCAAAAGGACATGCAACACTTATTTTCTTCTATATTTGTTATCAAAGCTCGCAAATATCCAGAGTATATTGAGTGTTGAACTTGCATAATATTGTGTGTAGAATAAGTGAAAGGACTAGCAAGTAATTACTTGGAAAGCTGATGATTATGGTTCTGTTAAGCAACGGTTTGCATATATGCTTCAGTAAGATTATTCAACTTTGGACATGTAGGTGAATGCTTTTACTTTGGTTAAAATTATGTTATTTCTACTCCTGTAGCATGGAATACTGAAATGCGCATAAAAAAACTATGCAAAGTAATTTTTTATTGGAAAAGAAAAAGTGTAATGCGCATGTATGCTAAATTTAAATTGTATCTCATTCATACGGTGATGCCCATATACAGGATGATAGGATGCATCGATTTGAATTTGAAAAAGTTACAAACTTTATAATATTAAATTGGATCATCCGATTTACTTTTAAAATAATTTAAAAAATTTAAAATACTGAAATCGGATCTCTGATTTCTATTTTACTAATTTGTGTGGTGTTCTAAAAAAAATTTGCATAACTGGACATTTCGATTTTGAAATCGGATCATTCAATTTTTGTTTTTTTAAAAAAAAAATTTTAAGATACAAAAATTAGACTATTCAATTTCTTCCATAATTTTAGAAAATATAAAATTATAATATTGAGGTGTATCCCTCTTTTCAAAAATTAGCGCGTTGTTGACAATTCTGTAAACTTGGCTATCTTAGTTAGTAAGTTCACAAGAGTACCGTATTTTACGATCCAGCCTTTATTTATACGGAACATGTAATAAGAGCTTCTAAAACACGATGTTATGAACATCATCTAATCATCTATATATTTGAAAGTTGAAAAACACTGGATTCGATGTGAATGCAATAATGCATTATTGGTTCGAATATTCTCTCTATATATTGCTCTCTTACGTCAGTGCACATGTTATGAGCATTACAGCTAGGTATTACCGATTGTGAAATGGTTAAGCGAATAAAAGGGCATTTCCTTTGAGAGATACAAGTTCTTGTGCCAATCAAATATCATGTATTCTCCCAAAGGAAGAATTATACAAAATTTTCTCATGAATCCGTTTGCACGTGGGAAGTTGAATTTTCTTGTAATTATCATTATTATTTTGTTGAGAGTTAGTTAGGTGGACCACTATGGACACTTGGGCAAGCATCACGAGGAAATTAAATCCCCTCCACAAAGCACACGAATGCCATCGTCCAAGTTTGTATTTTGTAACCACTAAGGAATATGACCTTGGTAAAAAAACAAGGAAGCTATATATGAAGGAAAAGGTTATGGTTAATTGCATTACAAGTGTGCTAACTTCTGTCTTTCATTGTTGGATTATTATTTATTAGTGTATTAATAAGCATTAATGAATTTATTAATTAACTATTTTACTCTGTAAATATGATTCATGTTTGTGTTAGTTAGTAGGGTCAATACTAAGAAAAGATTAATTAGATTGAACATTATTGATCACAGGGATATGATTTGTGTTTTATGTAAAAAAGAAACTAAGAATGATTTTCACTTATTCATTGGTTGTGAGTTCACGTGGCAAGTGTGGTGTGTTTGGTTTTACGCCTATAATAAACTTTGGTCTATTCCAGGAACCATTAAACAACACTTTTAGAGTTGGACAGAAATTCCTGTAAGAAAAGACGAACGTAATAGGTGACTGATTAGCTTTTTTGCTATCATTTAGAATATGTCGTGGTTGAAAAGGAATGTGAGGATTTTCAAAAATCAAGAAACATGTGTTGCAGAAGTTATTACCAAGTCGATTAGGAACTACAAATAATGGATTGACTTTATTCCGTCTAGTTATTGATGGCATATCGGAGATAACTATGGTTTCTTTTTTAGTGTTTATATTATAATTCTGGACTTTGCGTTGAACTTTTTGTTTTAAAAAAAATATGTTTAAAAATAACATACATAAAATTAGTTAAGATGGTAAGTATTTTTGCTCTGATAAAAAAGTTTCGGATTCAAACATTATAAATTACAAAAAACATATACACGTGATAAAATAATATTTTAAAAATAAAATGTACATTGATATATAATAGAGGATATGACTAAGCAACATTTTCTATTATTTCATTTCTCCCAAACGATTTTTGTCCACTCATGGCTGAATAAGCAAATGTCGTTATAGAATTTCTTTGATTGGTAGATGTTTTTGTAAACATAAGTTCATTACATTATTTTTAATGAAATTAATTTAAATGCACTAACAGTATAAATGTTTTAATCGTACAATTATATCTATTTTTTAGATAATTATTTATGCAGTTAATATAAAAAATAGTTATTTTTACAGATGTAATATTACGTAATTAGATACACATATAAAACTACTTTATATTTACGGTGCATCAAAATTAATTATATTTTTAATATATTTTATCTACTTTTATGCCAATTGTATTTAGAAAATGACACATTACTCTTGTATGCATACAAAATGCTCATATGAACACGTGTAGATTTTCTTTATTGGTAAAATCTTTGTGGTAGGTACTTTAATAGTAATAAATCAATAATTTCATTACTTGGTTATCTATATATTGTTATATTAAAATAAAAGGATGAGAGTTGAATAACGGCTCCCAATTCAAATGAAATGTCGGAACTTAACCA
Source organism: Arachis hypogaea (assembly GCF_003086295.3). Taxonomy (NCBI): domain Eukaryota; kingdom Viridiplantae; phylum Streptophyta; class Magnoliopsida; order Fabales; family Fabaceae; genus Arachis; species Arachis hypogaea. The sequence goes on from NC_092048.1 coordinate 9,587,246, forward strand.
CTAAATTATGGGTTTGACGAGTAAATTTATTTTTATTTTAGTTTCTAACATGCATGTAATTATTTATTTTAATTTTTGAAATTTAAAATTTGTCATATTAGTTTTCCTGATTTAGGTTCAGGCATTAATTTAGTCTTTCGACTTTTTCGGTACGGTAATAAATCAGTAAAAGAAATATTGAAATGGCAAAATTTTATTATACTAGACTCTTTAATAATTAGATGACATGACAACATTTGATTTTAGATTTTATTTAGTCCATAGAATCTTAAATTTTTCTTTTTCTTCTTCTTCTTCATCTTCCTCCTGCTCTCCGCTATCCTTCTTCTCTCACTTCCCCTTTTCTACTTTCTTATCTTCCACTCGACCCTTTTTCTATAATAATATGCTTCTTGTTTGCTGCAACACCTTTTCCTTAATGTATTTCATTTGTCTTATTTTCAGGTGGAACTAGCTTACTTCGATAATAGAGACATTCTTCCATACATGATAAGAAATCTCATCAAGCAGTGAAGTAATTGTTAATGAAAAATACTAGAGTCAGATGTTGCATGCATTTCATGTTGTAAAACGTGTGATAATAAGTTTCCAATAAATTGGAAAACATTCATTTTATGGGATGTAATTTTTGACTTCCTTCTCAAGTGTTTATAAGTTACTCGACTTGTAAATAGTTACTGTGTTGAGTTCAATATCCTAATTTTTGTGCCATAACTCTACCCATTGAAAAAGAATGGGGATAATTGTATTCATTAAAGCAAAATGGATAGAGATTTAAATTTTTCACTAATAATTATTGAAGATATCTATTTTTGATTGGATTATCGTAATTATGAGACACTCTTTTTATTTCAATAACCTCTTTTAAAATTGATAAACAAATGACATGATTAACGAAAGTATATTACAATAGAAAAATAAGAGATTGTGTCAAAAAAGAGAAAGGAGCGCGGTAGAATAGGCAAAGGCAGAGAGGAAGTCAAGAAAAAAGAAATAGGTCGGTAGGAGACAAGGAAGTAAAAATGAGGATGCGAGAAGAGAAGGATGGTGCGGACTGCAGAATAGGAGGAAGAAGAAAAAGTTAGGGTCTAGGGACCAAATAAGGTCCAAAATTAAATAGAGTCCTGCCAGGGTGGGATATTTGCATAATACGTCGAATGAGCTATTTATTTAGTTCAATATGAGTTAAAAATAAAAATTATTCATAAAATAATAAATTTAAAAATTTTTATTCAATTATTTCACATCAAATTTCAAATTTTAAATTTTTCAATTTTAAATTTTTAAAAAATTTAGTTAGTTATTTCAAAAAAATAACCATTTGAAATCCTTCAATACTCTCTTCTTTTTTAACCGGTGGCCACCTCACCTTCATCAATAATCATCCCATTTTATCGTCGTTACTTGGCTTGCCACACGCCATTCACCCTTAATAAAATAACCATTCACTTAAGGATAAAAATAATCATTCGCATACCTAATGAATTGAACATCTAACATATTTTAATTATATATAACTAAACTCAATCCAATCAAAATAATCATCTACATAGCATACCTACTAAAATGACCATTAAAATAGAAGAAGATGAATAAACAAAATGAACTATTATTGTGGTGAAACATAATTTTGAAGGACTAGTTATGACAAACGCGGCACTGTTGTAAAGCATAGGGCTCAAATCATGAAAGAAGCTAATCATGCTTGGATCCGAAGAAGAAAAAGAGCATGGTGGTATCATCGGTGAGAAGAGACTTGAAGGAATGGGAGAAAGCGAAGGCGCATCGGAGGAGGTGAGGACGGTATCGGGAAGAAGACACACGCCGGCTGCGACGGAGGCGCTGGACGTCCGGGTTGCTGCGGTGCCGTTAGTTCGACCCACACAATATGTACGTCCTCCCTTGGCGGTGGCCTGTATGGCAACGACACTAGTCGAAACAGTGTCGGCGCACTTTCCGATGGCGGCTGGTGACCGTAGCGTTAGTGTACCGGCGAGACTCCATGAGAAAGGCATAGAAAGCTGACAAACCGTATTGAGAAAGAGAGAGGTGAGAGAGGGAGGTAGTTTGTTTATTTCCAAAACCGATAATTTTAATATTTGATTTAAATTTCAAATTGGAAACTATTCAAAATTAATTAGTTGCCTATAATTTAGTTTTAATTTCAAATTAAGTCCATTGTACACATTATATAAAACATACATTGTCTCCTCATACTTTTCCAATTAAATATTATCATGTCATCTAATTGCTGGAGAGTCCAGTGTGACAAGATTTTACTAGTACTTCGTTTGCTAACTCATTATCGAAAATGGTCGAAGGATCAAATTGGTGTTCGAACTTAAATTTAGGAGACCACTATGAACAATTTTAAATTTTAAAGACTAAAATGAATAATCGCATAAATTTCAGAGATCAAAATAGATATTTACTTTGGATTTGACATTTTAATTATTATACTCGGTAAATAGATTTTGGTGATCTTATAAATAAAAAATATAAGTTTAATGCAAATATTTTTAAAAGGTGTTTAGTTGTAGTTGAAAAAACAAAAATTTCCATAATTACAAAACTACCATGTAAAAAAATTTAATTATAATTTTTTCTTATATAAATAAATAAAAAACCATAGAGTACTCAATTCAAGCAAAATTATGGAATATCCATGAAATTTGTAAATAATATTTGTTGCATATGATAAATTCTTTTTTTGTAGTATTTTAATTATATATAAAATAACTTTACTTTCCATTAAAAATTATGGAATATCCATGAAACATCTAAAACCACCACAATCATACATCTAAGTCCTATCTCCTATGAGACATGCCTAAAGTAATTTACATAATTAAGCTTTAATTTGGATAAACAGATTAATTAAGTTTTTTTTAAAAAATAATTTAAATAATAAATATTTATATTAAAAATAATTTATAAATAAATTATTTTATATTTAGATTTTTAGTTTTAAAATTATTTATTTTAAAAAAATGTGATAAAAAAAATTTTTATTGTAAGAGAAGTCATTGTTTTTTTAACTTTGTTATAAGCTCTTAAATAACTTCTTAAAAAATTATAATTTAATTTTAAAAATTAAACCAAATATTAATACTACTACTTTTCATAAATTAAAACCTTAAAAAAAATTACTTTTAAAATTACCACACGCCTATAATTCTCATATACTTTCATTGTGTTAATCCATTTCAATCCCCTTTTTTACTTTTTATCCGCTACAACTAAAAACTAACACAATGGATGTTACTTCCTCATGTACTAGCCAATAATAATAATAATCTTAGCAATTTTATTTTCATAACTTTCTTGCTTATATATAAGCGTGTAAACATATATTATCCAATTCTCCCTACAGCATTAACCTGAGGGAGACAAAGACCAAAAAAAAAAAGCTGAGGGAGACAGGGAGATTGTGAATCCAAATTCCAATCCTACTCCCAATTCCAATCTCAATTCAATCAATTTCAAACTATTAATTCAAGAATTCTAAGTTTCTAACGTCTCACTTTTATATTCAGTTTTAATGATGCGCAAAAAACGATTTGATGGCTTGTTCTGGTCATGACCGCACACATTTCCACAGTTTTGAATTTGATGCATACAACGGGAAGGGATTTGGGCTAGAATTCCAAGTTAGTCATTCTACGTTTAAAAAAAATAAAAATAAAACACACACACAATCATATTATTATGTGTATAAAACAATCAACTATTTCTATAAAACATAAATTAAAATATAAATTATATATTTAAAATATTTAATTTTAATACATTGTTACTGTAAATTAGTTTTACACGTGTATTTAATTACGTAACGTCACATCAATAAAAATAATTACCTTTTACATTGACCACATATATAGTCATATAAAAAAATATATGCAATTATCAGACCTACTACACATACAAATCTTTTTGGCATACAAGTTTATACAAGTTAATCATAACCCAATAAAACCCACTTTCATAATATGCGCGTGAAATCACGTCGTTCCTCCTCCAATGTTTATATCCCGCGTTCCTCCTCCTCCTCTTTCTTTTCCTTTTTCTTTGCGTTTTTCCTCCTTTTTCTTCGCGTTCCTTCTTCTTCTTCACGTGTTTCATCCTCTTCGTTGTTTTTTTTATTGCTGCTGTTATTGATGCACTTTTTTTCTCCTCTTTTTATTGATTTTATAACATTATGTATTCTTTTTAGAAGGTAAAACAAGAACGAAAAGATGAATAAGAAGCAGCAGAAGATGAGGAGGAGGAAAAAAATTTTGAATTATGCAAAATTTATCAGTACAAATTCACCGAATATTCTTAAACAATATACATAAATGTCTTAATTTTACACCGAAATTTGCTATAACTACACAAAAATATTTTCTCTAATGCTGTATTTTTTTCTTCTTCTTCTTTCTTATTTTTTTCTTTTTTTAGTTGAATGAATATAAGTTCATCTTTTTTCAAGTAATTTTGCAGCATTATGTGTTTCTTCTTCTTTGTTTGATATTTTTGTTTTTATTCTTGTTAAGAAAGAGTAAAACAAGAAGAAATTTGAGAAGGTAAAACAAGAAAGGAAAGATGAATAAGGAAAAGAAAGAAGAAGCATTAAAAGATGAGGAGGAGGAAGAGGAAGAGTTTTGAATTATGCAAAATTTATCAGTAAAAATCCACCAAAAATTCTTAAACTATACACATAAATGTCTTAGTTTTACACCAAAATTTGTTGCAAATACACAAAACTATTTTCTCTAATGCTGTATTTTCTTCTTCTTCATTTTTCCCTTATTTCTTTCTTTCTTTTAGTTGAATGAATGTAAGTTCATATTCTCCCAAGCAATTTTGCAGCATTATGTGTCTCTTCTTCTTTTTTATTTGATTTTTTTTGTTTTTATTCTTTTTAAGAAAAAGTAAAACAAGAAAAAATTTGAGAAGGTAAAACAAGAAGGGAAAGATGAATAAGAAAAAAAAATATGGTGATGATGATAAAAAGAAAAAAAAGAAGAAAAAGCAGCCGAAGATGAGGAGGAAGAAGAGGAATAGTTTTAAATTATGCAGAATTTATTTGTACAAATTCACCAAAAATTCTTAAACAATACACATAAATGTCTTAGTTTTACACCGAATTTTGCTACAATTACACAAAAATATTTTCTCTAATGCTACATTTTTTCTTCTTTTTTACCTTATTTCTCTCTTTCTTTTAGTTGAATGAATGTAAGTTTATTCTCTTCCAAGTATTTTTGCAGCATTTTGTGTTTCTTCTTCTTTGTTTGATTTTTTTTTTGTTTTTATTCTTGTTAAGAAAGAGTAAAACAAGAAGAAACTTGATAAGGTAAAACAAGAAAAGAAAGATGATTAAAAAAAAAAGAAGATGGTGATAATGATAAAAAGAAGAAGAAGAAGAAGCAGCAGAAGATGAGAAGGAGGAAGAGGAAGAGTTTTGAATTATGTAGAATTTATCAGTACAAATTTGTCAAAATTCTTAAACAATATATATAAATGTCTTAGTTTTACACCGAAATTTACTGTAAATACACAAAAATATTTTCTCTAATGCTGCATTTTCTTGTTCTTCTTTTTTTCTTTATTTCTTTCTTTCTTTTAGTTGAATGAATGTAGATTCATCATCTTCCAGGTAATTTTGCAGCATTAGGTGTTTCTTTTTTTTTTTTTTTTGTTATTCTTGTTAAGAGAGTAAAATAAGAAGAAGCTTAAGAAAATTTTATGATTAAAATTTTGGATCAGGCAACGTCATCGATATGGTAAAATTTCTACGATAACGATAGCAATGACGACAATAACGATAAGTCGATAACGACGATACGTATAAGAAGAAGAAGACGATGCTATAACGATGATGATCATGATGATGAAGATGATGGAGGAGAAGGAGGAAAAGGAATAAGGAGAAAAAAGTCCAATGAAAGGAGGAGGAGGAGGAGGAGGAGGAGGAGGAGGAGGAGGAGGAGGAGGAGGAGGAGGTGGTGGTGGCGGCGATGATAACAAAAGAAAAAATAACAAAAAAGAAGGAGAAGAAGGAGAAGACGAAGTTGTTGGGAATAAATAGTATGACCACAATCCAATTAATTATGTGTCAAATAATTTGTTATTGTTATTATATTAAAATATTAATATAATAAGATCCTTGATTAAATTTAGGAATTTATCACTGTTATAATGATCATAATATTGAGAGATAAATTTTTTATAATTTAATTTAAATTATTTTTGGTCATAAGATTATTAAAAGGATATTAATAATCCGAAAAGATCAATATATATATATATATATATATATATATATATATAGATGATAGATATAGAGATATGACCATTGAACTGACTCAATTTGAGAATTTCTAATGGTTATAATTACCGCATATTTGTCAATAGAATATTCTAAAAAATAAACATAGTAATAGAGCTCTTTTGACTTACGACTATCATAGTAATTAACAATGTATTTGGAGACACTCTACTATACAGATTAAAGTTGTATACAGAAAGAGTATAAATTCTTTTTATAGGTATTTTTTATTATTTTATTGTTGTTTAAAATGTGAGCTATAGCTTTTTCAATATCTTTTTTATCCTATAAAAGAAAAAATCTGTAAACTTACATCTTTACCATATAATTCATCATGTATTTATTATACTTTGATTCCAAACACCTAATACCCTATCGTGCTAGTTGAATGAACATTATGTATGATTTAAATACTGTAAAATTAATGATTAGTCAATAAAGAATCCATCAACTCTTGATAAAGAGTTTGAACTCTATGATTATAATGACTGGGATAAATAAAATCTTGGCAAAGGAGATTGAATGAATGAAGAAATAAGTTTGTTAGGTCATTCACAGTTCATCATAATAATGGTAACAAGTTAGAGTTTGACAATTAAACCATACATAAGGGTTAACGAAGAGTTGAAAAGATTGAATGAATTATACTTTATTCTTCTAAAGTTTTTAGTAAAAATATATTACTTCATATTATCGGGTTGTTGAGGAGTGTTGCTAGACACCAACCTTGATTAGTAAATTTAGTATGACTAATTTACTACTCGCTTAGTATTGAACCTATGGGGTTACACACTAACGAATGCTCTAATCTTTGCTATAAAATTATTTAATTATTATTTTAATTTGATCAAATAAATAATTATATTAATTCAAATAAAATATTATTGTATTCTTTGTTAGCACCAAGAATATAATAATAGCATGATAATTAAAAAATATTAAATGAGATTTGAGAATAATTAATTATTCTATTTCTAAATTTAAATTATAAGTTTGGATGAGATCTTAACTGATTCTGTTTTAAATTGTTATGACATGATTCATAAATTTAAAAGATTCAAATTTAAAATAACAAGATATGATTTAAATTTGAAATGAGATTCAAACTTGAAATTAGTAACAAATTTCATTCTATATACATGTATGTCAAGAGTAGAGAAAAAATATGAATAACACACAAGTATTTTATTCCTTTACCTCTACACACATAAACGTATGTAAGTCTTGCAGAAAAATTTTATGGTGTGTAAAGAGTTGCAAGAGAATTTTCAATTTAGATCAAATGTCTATTGGTCAAGGAGTTGACAGTAAAAATTGGTTTCGATGTGGATACGCATAGCGTTTTTGTACCATCGAAGGAGAAAGTGATTTTTTTTAGTGTACCCATGTATTTAGATCTGATCTATATATTGTTTCTAAAATAAAATTTAAGTACAAAATAAATTTTTAGGATTATTATTATTTTTTTTGTTGCGTGTTATGAACATATGATAATTCTTCAGAAGTGTAAGAAGAAAAAGAAAAAAGAAAAGAAGAAGAAAGCAGAAGAAGGTGCTGTGAATATAAATAATTTATATAAACTTATATATGTAAATTACTTTAATGTAAAGAATAATTGTATAATTATATTAAAATTAAACTCTACATTTAAAATGAGTTAAATAATATAATTATTAATTAGTAGTTTATTTTTCTATGCATATAATATTTGTGTAACCTAAAATCGTTGGAGTTCCTATACAGATCTTTCTCTCATGCACCACACAATACACAACTTAAACAACCACTTCCTTCCACTAAAAACCAGGACTGTAAATTTTGTGGATCCTATATTTGAGTTTTTTTTTCTTTTTTTTTTTTTTGTTCAGCATACTAATCCTATTCTGTTTTATTTTTTTCCACAAATCTCATTATGTCATTTTACCCAAATCCTGCAATTCCAATACATATAAGTGTGTCTTTGACTTATAGTTTGCAAACAGGAGTTTGTATAAAAGTGATTTTATAAACTTAATTTTGATAAAAAGTAAGTTTGTGTTAACGTGATTTATGTTTAGCAATTTTTATATCAAAATAGATTATAGTAAAATAAATATTGTTTAGAATATATTACTCAAAATCACTCTTAGATGAAAAATTACTAAAAGAAACATCAATTTAAATAATTTTTTATATTATCCTATCATTTTACTTTAGATATTTAAATAAATCTTATTAATATATTTTATAATAAAATTAATATTTACTTACTAAATTAAAGTAACGTATAAAAAACTGATAAAATATATTTTAATACATAAAAATACTAAAAGGAGTACTATACATTTTATAATGTCAAACAAAAAGAAAATGTTCTATATTATTTTAGTACCATTACTATTCTTTAATTTAGTATCATTTTAGACTATAAATTTTTATAATTAGTATATAATAAAAACGAAAATAAAGTACAATAAAAAGTACAATAAAAAAAAATTCTGTACAAACATAGAATATAATAATTACAACTAACAATATATATCATATAAACAAAAAAATTACAATAAGAAGTAAATAAAATTCATATGAATAAAACTAAATAAAAAATAAAAAATTTTATACACAACATAAATATAGTACAATAAAGGATAGAAAAAAGAATTTATATAAACAAAAAATAATAAAAATATTATAAAAATTAATAAAAATAAGAATTTATATCAATAATAGTTATCATATGAATAAAAAATACAATAAAAATATAACATCAGAACACACAAAATAATATCAGAATACAAAAATATTTATATATAAATAAAAAGATACAATAAAAAACATAAAAATTAAAATATGAAAGAGAGTACTAAAAGTAATAAAAAAAATATTTATCTTGGTCGTAATTGTAACAAATCTGAAAGATTTTGATGAAAAAAAAAAAAAAATAGAACCAAGAACATATACAAAAAAACTATTGTGAAAATTATATGGTTATTTACATCATTTTTACAGAAGAAAATGAAGGATAAAATTGGTAGAAGAGGAATAATTTTCTTACTTAATTTCTCAATTGTAATTAGCCTTTCCTAATGTGTGAACGCAGAAGCTAAAATTTTTAACTTCCTGTAAATGTATGTTTAAAGGGAAAATCCTTCTAAGTTCAAAATTTCAAAGAGTTGTCAAACATAAAGATAGAACGTTCAAAACATTTAAACAAACTTTTCTCTTCTCCAACGTGAATTCTAAACACACCCTAAACCCTAAATATGGTAGCAATTATCACACTATAAAAATGTCCAATTTTATATGTCTGCTTATTGGAGGGTTGGTGGGGCTGACCCTATGATGTCGCCTGCTGGCCATATCAAAGGGATCTGAGATCGATGGCCAGATGGGAGAATTTTTCAAATTTGAGTTTTAATAAAGAACAAAAGTGAGTTACTAATTAAAAATAATAAAGTTAAATAAAAATAAATAATTGTAAGGTTGTCCTCAATTCACATGGGAGGGGAAAACTTTCCATGTGATAGCCAACGAATCTGATTAGCCGGTCCCTTTCTCGTTGGGATTCTAATCTTTTTTATCTGTCTTCAGTCATGTTTTTTATAATTTTTCTTTTTATGTTTTTACTCTATTAGCTTTTGCCTTTTTAAATTTCATTTGTTTTAAAAAAAATCATGAGTTCTACTAGAAGTATTTTTCTAAATATAAATATATAAGACACCTTAATAAACATATAAACAAGATGTGTTAATCTAAAAATATTTAGATTTTATCACATTTGAACTATGTCATATTTTTGTATATATAAATATACGACACCTTAATAAACATATAAATTAAGATGTGTTAATCTAAAAATATTTAGCACATTTAGACTAAGTCAATCTAAGCCACAAAAAAAACTAAGTCAATCTTAAATTATACTAAATGTATGACATTTTTTTAGATAAGTGCTCTATAATTAATGAATAAGAATATAAATAAAATAGACATATATACATTTTTTTAGTAGTATAGTATCGTTACTAACAATAATATATATCTTTTCACAAACAAAGGATCGTTACTAACAAGGCTAGAATATTTTTTTCTCTGGTGTCAGGCTACAATATAATATATATATATTATGAAAAATAATAATTTTACTTCTATTTTTTGTAATATTATTTCATATATAATTTTTTATATTATATATTGCATAAATTTTTAGAAAAGAACAACATTATCAAAATTAAGTGACAGTATTCATTTTTTTAAGTTTAATTAATCTGTTAGTCTCTATAATTTTACCAAATTTGTAATTAAATTTTTATATTTATCTCTTTTTAACGGGGTCACTACACTATTTTGTAATTAAAATTAACGGAATATTTTTTTTAAAATATATATGGTCAAAGATTTAATTAGGTTCTCAATTGTGGATATTTTTAATTTGCAAATAAATATTTAGCTAATTCTAACATTTTTTATACTAGAAAAAACCTAATTACGAAATTAAGAGTCAATTTGGATTGACTTTTCAAAAAATACTTATTTTTTCTACTTTTTTCAAAAAGATATTTTTTTCTAATAGACAAAAAATATTTTATATTTGAATAAACTTTTATAAAAAAAATTTCAAATATTAAAAATGTCTTTTGCTTCTATTTTTTTAGTAAGATATTGTTAGTTTTTAGAAAAAAATAATTTACTCTTTTTTAAAAAAAATGTATTAAAATAAATTTAAAACTAAATAAAAATATTTAATCTTTTTTAAATTATTTTTTTCATTCAAAAAAATCAATCCAAACTTACATTAAAAAAATTCTCTTAAAGCACTAAAATTTTATATAGTGTAAACGATATTTTATTTAATGTAATTTTCTATAGTGACTATTATTTCATTAAAAGAGTTTACTGTACATTATGTTTATAAAATTTTATGTTAATAAAAATTTGCTTGTCGTAGTTTTTATATATATAAGAATTAATACTATACACTCTTTAAAGTATCATCATCAAAATTGGTTATCTAAATTATTGGTAATATATAATCTTGATGAAACTTAACAGAAATAATTTCTATCATTAAAATTATAATATATAATTTTGATCTAAGTATTTAATCAATAAAAATATATCTTATGAAATTAATTCATAAAATATAGATAGATAAGTTTGTGATTTTTCATGTTCAAATTTTTTTTTTGGAATATTATATGTACTACTTTATATACTAATATTTCCCTTTTTATATTAAATTAATTCATAAAATATAAGAGAGAACAATCTTTGTTTTTTTATATAATAATAAAATATAACTTATTAATTATTATTGTATAAAAATATACAAATATAATTTTTATGTTTTTATCATTTTGTTAAAATATTTTTCTGGTAAAAATTTATCGTATATTTATATTTGTTAAAAGGAAAATAATTATCTAATTTAACATTTTAAAATATCTTTTATCTCAAACAAGTGAATGAATTTTATTAATTTTTATAATTAATTAATTTTCTTAAAATAAGAGAAGTAGCTTAACCATGCAATCGGAAATCATTGGGCCCCAAATTGAGTAAGCACATGTGTCAGCCAATTTGTTGCATGGGAATGCATCTTACAGTGATGCGTCGCACAGACTGGGTGAGCAGAATAGTGTGTAAAAGTTCTTAGACTGTACCGTTGCATTTAATCAATACAAATTAGATGAGATCTATACCAAAAAATGTCATATATTTAATTTTAAAATGTGTCAAATTTAATTATATGAGACTAAATTAATATCCAAAATATCTCTAAATTTAGTTCTTTATTGATTTTTTTTAATTCAATTTCAATTTCAATTTCAATTTGAATTAGTTTAATTTACAACACTTTTTATGTTAGTTCCTCGAAGAATATTAGGGATAAGCAAGTTTTGTGATTTGTAGTGATTAATTAGTCATCATTAATATTTTTAATGGTGTAAAATTTCATCTAATGGTATAAAATTATTCATTTTTTTACTATATTTGATAAAAATACTGGTCTCTTAGATTTTTTCTAATCCCTCACTAAAATATCTTTAGACTTCAATAATTGTAGACAAAAAAATTAAAACTATAATTCATTAATTTAATTTAAATAAAATATAAAGTACAATTTATTCTTTCTTATTTCATATTAAAGAATGATTAAAAGCAAAATTTTTAAGTAAAAAATTATTTATTTTTTTTTTTAAATTTCTTTTTTTCATTTCTTGACACTAATTTATTTGTTGATTAAAAAATAAATTTCTCACAAAATCACTATGTATTTAGTATTAATATCAATCAAGATATACATATAAAATTAACTATTAAATTAATTATTTATATAAATATATGTTATAATATAAAATATATATTTATATATAAATACATAATAACTATTTTGATAAATGTTTTTTTCTTGTAAATAATATTTTTAAATTAATATTGAGGAAATGAAAAAAAAAGCTGTATTAAAAATTTGAGAAAGAGTACATAGGAGTATATTATATACATGTATACACATGCTAATAAGAAAATAAAAATTAACTAATTAATTTCTCATTGTTATCGCTAACTAATTGATCATTCTATAAATATATAGTCTAATAATAATTAATGATAGATTTCTATTTTTTTATTAACAGTGAAAAAAAAATTTCGCACTCAATGTCAATGAGAATGAGTTGTTCGTTCACTCCTTAACTCGCTTTAAAACCCCAACACAATCTACTCTCACTTGCTCACACTTCGTCGCCTATTCAGGTACTCTCTCTTTCTCTCTCTTCTCGTTCTCACTCCATATACTCCGAGTGTAATTATAATTCTGATTTTTTCCATTTAATCTAAAAATTTTTGTTTCGAATTTCTAATGTATTACTGAGAAATATCTAAAACTTGTTAATGTAGTAGTTGCATGATTTTAGTTTGTTCTTATTTTGATTACATTTTCTATCGTAGAATCTCAGATCTTTGTAGCTCGTGTTTGGATTTTGTTAAATATTGGTTGTTCTAGGCACATGCAACCATTTCTCGCTTAATTTTGAAACTTCTCTTGAATTATTCATATATATGTAGAGATTTGATACCTGTTAGTTTGCTTAAGTAGGATAACTTAACAAATTGTTAATGGTTCTGTTTTCTTATTTTCTTCCGAAGAGAAGGTAGTAAAGCAGTTCGTCTAAGCTGAAAATTTGTGTTGAGTATTTTGTTGTTTTGCTTTATGGTGTTATATAAATTTTTAAATTAGATCTATGTTATTGTTATCTTCTAATTTGTTTTTCATAAAGGTTACTTCTCGTATTTCAGTGTTTTGTAACTTTTTAATACTTGTGAGTTCTATTTGTGCAAATTTAGTGTACTTATAATTTTTTTTTTTCAAATTGAAGCTGTTTACGGTCTAGAGTGATGTCTGATCTTGAGGCTCCCTTGCGTCCGAAGAGGAAGAAGGTTTGGGTGGACTATCTTGTTCAGTTTCGATGGATTCTTGTCATTTTCGTAGTCCTTCCCATTTCCTTCACTATTTATTTTCTTATATACCTTGGGGATGTAAGATCTGAGTGGAAGTCATATAAGACACGCCAGAAGGAGCACGATGAGAATGTAAAGAAGGTCATCAAACGTCTCAAGCAGAGGAATCCATCCAAGGATGGTCTGGTATGCACAGCTCGTAAACCATGGATTGCAGTTGGGATGCGAAATGTTGACTATAAGAGGGCTCGTCATTTTGAAGTTGATCTATCTGCTTTCAGAAACATTCTTGAAATCGACAAGGAGCGAATGATTGCAAGAGTGGAACCCTTAGTCAACATGGGCCAGATCTCGAGAGCAACCGTCCCAATGAATCTCTCCCTTGCAGTTGTTGCTGAGCTTGATGATCTCACTGTTGGTGGCCTTATTAATGGTTATGGAATTGAAGGAAGCTCCCATTTATATGGCCTGTTCTCTGACACTGTTGTAGCCTATGAAATTGTTTTGGCAGATGGAAGGCTTGTTAGAGCCACCAAGGACAATGAATACTCTGATCTGTTTTATGCTATTCCATGGTCCCAGGGAACACTTGGGCTTCTTGTTGCTGCTGAGATTAGACTTATTCCTGTTAAGGAGTACATGAAACTAACTTACAAACCTGTTGTTGGTAACTTGCAAGACATTGCACAAGCATATGCCGATTCTTTAGCACCGAGAGATGGAGACCAGGATAACCCAGAGAAGGTGCCAGATTTTGTTGAAACAATGGTTTATTCACCAACCCAGGCTGTCTGCATGACAGGGAAGTATGCTTCAAAAGAAGAGGCCAAGAAGAAGGGGAATAAGATCAACAGTGTAGGATGGTGGTTTAAACCCTGGTTCTATCAACATGCAGAGACTGCACTGAAGAAAGGAACATTTGTTGAGTACATTCCCACTAGGGAATATTACCACAGGCATACGAGGTGTTTGTACTGGGAGGGAAAGCTTATTCTCCCATTTGCTGACCAATTTTGGTTTAGGTTTCTCTTTGGTTGGTTGATGCCACCCAAAGTGTCTCTGCTCAAGGCAACTCAAGGTGAAGCTATAAGGAACTATTACCACGACATGCATGTCATTCAAGACATGCTTGTTCCTTTATACAAAGTTGGAAATGCATTAGAATGGGTTCACCGTGAGATGGAGGTACTTTTCTCCTCTTTTCCCAACCTTAATAATGTCTTGCATGAATTTTGCCAATTAAATTGTTTCACTCCATATAAAGTAATTAAAGATTGTGTTTTTGTCCACACTTTAACTCATAAAGACGGAAATAAGAATTGAAATTTTCTTGAAACTTTGAAGTTGAATCTTATTAGAAAATTTGAGGAGTGAGTTTTACAGGTACTCTTATTAGTTTTATAAGTAGCAATTTATTGGAGATAGTGCTCTATTTTATCTCAATCCAAGTTGATCATGTCATCATCTTAGGAATTCACATTTTCTTGAATAAATCAAATTGGTTTAGCTGCTTATTTTCTTTCTTATGTTTTGTCAATACATTAGGTGTATCCTATTTGGCTATGCCCACACAAACTGTACAAGTTGCCTGTGAAAACTATGGTTTACCCGGAACCAGGTTTTGAACTACACCGTAGGCAAGGAGATACACAAACTGCTCAAATGTACACAGACGTGGGAGTTTACTATGCACCAGGTCCTGTTTTGAGGGGTGAGGTATTTGATGGTGCTGAAGCTGTTCGCAAGATGGAGGCATGGTTGATCGAGAATCATGGTTTCCAGCCGCAATATGCTGTGTCCGAGCTGAACGAGAAGAACTTCTGGAGGATGTTTGATGCTGGTCTCTATGAGCATTGTAGGAGGAAGTATGGAGCTGTTGGAACCTTTATGAGTGTGTACTACAAATCAAAAAAGGGTCGGAAGACCGAAAAGGAGGTACAAGAAGCCGAGCAAGCACACCTTGAAAATGCTTATGCTGAAGTTGATCAACCAACGGACTGATGATTTTAAATTTTGGATCATCTGATGAGTAGGTTTTGTTGTTTCATGTTTGCTTTATTAAGGATTTTGCCACTCCTGGCATTTTATTATCCATTTTCTTATTGCTTTAGTTGCTGATCTTGTTCTAGATTTTTCAATGTCTTTGGTCAACTTGTGGACTTAATATTATTGTTTTAACTAGTTGAGACTAAATTGGTTATAACTGCTTGATTGTGATATCATTTGATCCAGTGTTTTACCAATCTACTGTATTATGCATTTATAATATAACGTTATACATCCAAATGTTGTTATAAACTAAGTCCAAAATAATAACATTTATAATAATGGTGGTCATAACTGATTTTTATTATATTAGACTAATTTGTTAAACTTAGTCAGCAAAAAGACTTTGATGTTCAATATTATTCTTATGGATACTTGAATGGCTTACATTCACATGCATTGTACTCAATTAAGTTTTTCGGTCTTATAGATACTTGGAATGGCTTACATTCACATGCATTGTACTCAATAAGTTTTCAATATATTACTATAGTTATTTGACAGAAAGAATTTAAATACAATTAAAATGAAATTAATTTAATTACTATAGTTATTTCAATATATATTGTACTCTTATATTGAAAAATAAAATATAGTTTTTGTCCCTAATGCTTGAGACAAGTCTTTTTTTAATATTTATAAGAGTGATTTAATGTTATATATATTCTTAATATTTATAAAAGTGATTCAATGATATCTCGCTCTTAATTATGCTCACGGATTAGTTTTAATTTTTATTGAGTTATTATTTAAAGTAGATTATTTGTATTCTAATTTGTATTCTATATCGAATTTCATTGGCATTGCAACTATTTTATTTATACTAACAGCATTCTAACAAAGCCTAAACCTAAATGGTTTAGATTTGATAAGTGCACTGCTTCTAATACAGTATATGAAAAGTTAACTATGTAAATGTCTACTAGAAGAAACAATGAAAGGAAAACGTTTTCTAACGTTCACCGAGTGGTTCTCTAACTTTAACCTAGTCATCCAATTCCAAAATCTTTATTTAATTGTATTCAAATTAGTATAAATTCTGGTATTATGTGCCTCGTATATTTAATCTACTTTATAATATTTATAAATAATTTATTTAAAAAAATTAATATATATTTATTAAAAGACTTAATTTATTTGTTATACAAATATATATTAAGTGGTTAATTTTTTTATTATATTAATATTTAATCTAATTAAAAAATTAATATATAAAATTTAAAATAGTTTTTAACTTTTTATTCTTTAATATCTTAATTAATATTAATTTTTATTTTTTAAATATTTTTTAATTAGTAATTTTTGGAGTATATTTTAACTAAATTTTAAAAAAATTAAATAGATAAATTTATTATCATGTAAAGGTGAAATTAATTATTGAAATTAATCTTTTTTATAAATTAATAGATTATAATGTAAATGTGTTAACTATCAATCATTTAAAAATTTAAAAAGAAAAAAATACTCCAATTAATACAAATTTTTTATTAGAAGTAATGAATAGAATAACACATTATGTATTTTATTTTATAAAAAATATATAAATAGCCCATTGAATTTTTTTTAAAAGATGATAAATAAAAATTTTACAATTTAAACAAAATAAAAATGAGATAATGTAATTGGAAAAAATTAAAAAGAAAGGTCAAATCTTGCCAAAAAAATAATTAATTGAATTATAGATTTATTCATACCTTGACCCAACACTATGGTCCAGGTTCAAATAAAACAAAAAGACCCAATCTAAAGATAGGCCTTCACCGCCCACCCGACCTCATCTAAAGAAGTCGGGCTCGACATAGGCTCCTCCCCAAAGAGGTCGGGCTCGACATGAGCTGGCAGATAACACTTATTCAAATAAGTGACTGCCCCTAAAATCTCTCAACCCACTTTCAGGAGTAATATCCCAACAACCCTAAGATAAAGGAACGGTTATCCACCTTAAGAAGTGGAACTACTCTAACAGTGGTTATTGGATCACCACTATAAATATACTGACACCCCTCAGGTATCTCTAAGTTCTAATACTTTCTAAACCTGCTTACCCTCTTTGCTAACTTAGGCATTGGAGTGTCCTTGCAGGTACCACCCCTCATTCTTCAAACACGTAACTCGAACGACGGCTCCCAAACGTGAACAAGTAGGAGACCACCTTCCGTTGACATTTGGGCCAATCCTTCAAGCCCAATCCACTAATCTTAGGTTACCCACGTAACATTGGCGCCGTTACCGGAGAACTGGGAGATCAACGCATGATGGTGGACGATCTAAATGAGGATGGACACACTGCGTTCGAATCTGAGCAAGAACACTAAGACGCAGTTAACAATGATAGAGCTATAATCCTGCAAGGAGTGGATAACCAACACAGAAAAGGCCCTTTAGGGGTGAAAGACCCAAAGGGAATTGATATTGGATTTTTGATGGTTTAGAATCCACAAATGAATTCTCGTTGCAAGTATAGTTTCTAAACTAAACAATAATCCTTTCATACAAAAGATTGTTTGTCACTAAAACAAACCCCTAAATTTATAAACCGAAGTATTTGAACCTCAGGTTGTTCTCCCTAGGAATTGTAATAAAGTGTCTTGTTATTGGTTATGGAGTATGTTTTGGGATTTTTGGGATAAGAGACATGAAATGTAAATGGCAATGAAAATAAACTAACAACTAAAAAGGTCTTGACAAAGGTTGGTGGTCAAGGATCTCTATCCTTATCACTAACCACAACATGAGAATTGGCAAGGATCAATCCCACTAAATCATCCCCTAACTAATAGTAGAGGAAAGTCAAGTGAGCTATATCAATCCAAGTCCATAAGTCCTAGTTCTCCACCAAATCAATTAGTGAGATCTAGCGTTAATGGCTCCCAATCGTCAATCACTTGGACATTAGTAACTCAAGAGTTCCTAAGTTACCTTCCAAAGCTAAGAGCATAAAATTCTACTCTAAAATCCAACCAAGCATTTTATCAAACACTTGGAAGGCATAAAAGGAAAGCATAGTTAATTGATAACAAAAATAGAATCTAACAACAATTGAATGTAAGAAATCAACAACAACAATTAAAGAAAACAAGATCTACATGAATTACCTCAAATTACATTAAAAGAAAATAGAATGAACAAAAGTAGATCTACAAGCAAAGTGAAAAAAAAAAGTATAACAAACAATAGAAGAGTGATGAATGTAACAACAAAGAATTAAGAAGAAGTAGTAGAAGAGAGCATGAATTAAAACCTAGATCTAAGAACTAAACCTAATCCTAATCCTAATCCTAGAGAGAAGTGAGAGCTTCTCTCTCTAAAACTAAACTAAAACTAGCCTAATGTGTGTGTCTCCCCCTCCTCCTTCCCCTTCATTCCTTGGTCTTTTTAGCCCTTTTTCCGCCAAAAACTCAGCTCCAAATGGGCTAGAAACCCTCCAAAATCGCCAGGCACGTGTTTGACTAAAGGAATCATGTGCGGCCTTCGGCGCGTACGCGCATAGCATGCGTACGCGCCCCTAGGGTTTTTCGCAATCCGCGCGTAGGCGAATAGTGCGCGCGCGCGCCCATGGGCTTTTTCAAATCTTTGGCTTTTCATGATTTCTCCACTTTGTATGCTTTCCTTTCACTCCTTTGATCCTTCCCTAGCCCCTTTTCAACCTGAAATCACTAGCAAACACATCAAGGCATCTAGTGTAATCAAAGGAAGATTAAAACTATCAAATTAAAGGTCCAAAAAGCATATTTTCACATCTAAGCACAAATAAGGAGACAATCACAAAAATCATGCTATTTTATTGAATAAATATGAGGAAAGGTTATCAAAAATGATCTAAATTCAACCCAAGATAAACCCTACAAATGGGGTTTATCAGGAATCCCCTCTGAAATGCATGAATCAGAAAAAGGGGGACAACCTCACGCCGTTGACTTCATGGGACTGCTCCACGGCCACTAAGGACGACTAGAACAGCTGAAACAAGAATTAGAACAATAGCGAGAAGCAGAGAGAAACCTAAGGAGAGAAATCGAGCAACGAAAAGAGCTTGAAGAAAAGCTCTTGAAATTAGAATCCAATCTTCAAAGTAAGAGCTCTCGCAGTGACCGAGAAGATTCCCCCGTGGGGGGAGAAGATCCATTCAATGAAGACATAATGAGGGCAAAAGTTCCAAGGAACTTTAAAAGCCTTGACATGGATCTATACGACAGGACCACCGACCCAAAGCATCATCTGAGCAATTTTAAAAGTTGGATGTACTTAGCCGACGCCTTTGATGCTACTCGTTGCAAAGCCTTCCCGACAACTCTGACAAAGGCAGCGATGAAGTGGTTCGATAGCCTCCCCCCAAGGTCGGTCACCAGTTTCGACGACCTTTCGCATAAGTTTCTTATGCGATTTTCAATCCAAAAGGACAAGGTCAAGCATGCGCATAGTCTCCTGGGGGTAAAACAGGAAGTCGGAGAACCTCTGAGAGACTACATGGAAAGGTTCAACAAAGTGTGCCTAGAAATTCAAGATCTACCCATAGAGGCAGTAATTATGGGCCTAGTAAATGGACTGAGAGAAGGCTCCTTCTCTCAGTCCATCTCGAAAAGGCACCCGACTTCTTTGAGTGATGTACAAGAAAGAGCTGAGAAATACATCAATAAAGAGGAAAATGCCAGGCTACGATAACTAAGCTGGCGGCCTGGGCAATCTCACCCGACAAGGGAGAAGGAGAGGGAGCCTAAGAAAAAAGAAGAAGTCAGGCCTGAAAGGCCCAGGAGATATCACTCTTATACTCCTCTGCGAGTTTCTCTAGTCGACATCTACAAGGAAATTTGCCACACTGAAAAGCTACCTCACCCTAGGCCCATCAAGAATAAGAAGGGAAAATTTGTAGCGAATACTGTGAATACCACAAAATATATGGGCATTCAACAAATGACTGTTACGACCTAAAAAATGTGATAGAAAAGCTGGCCAGAGAAGGCCGGCTTGATATATATCTCATGGAGAGGTCAGACAATCATGGAAAAAGGAAGAGAGATGAAGAAGATCGGAGAGACCCGCCACGGACCCCAGAGCGACATATACATATGATCTTAGAAGGGTTCGCAGGAGGAGGTCTCACAAAGTCATCTCGTAAGAGGCACTTGAAAGAAGTCTACCAGGTTGGGGGAGAGCTACCCAATCTTCCAACAATCTGTTTCACCAAAGAAGACGGGCAAGGTATTTTTCCTGGACATGACGATCCGGTGGTAATTACCATGATTCTCACCAATGCCCATCTACACAGAACCCTGGTGGATCAGGAGAGCTCGGCTGACATCCTATTCAAACTAGCATTTGACGAGCTGGGGTTAGACGAAAAGGAGTTAAGGGCATACCATGATACCCTATACGGCTGAGGGCATACCATGATACCCTATACGGCTGGGGGACACACCCATAAAATCACTAGGATTCATACCCCTACATACAACTTTTGGAAAGGGGATGAAATCCAAAACTCTAAGCATCGACTTCATAGTCGTTGATGTGGGTTTGGCCTATAGGTAGAGTGACCCTAAATCGATTTGGAGCAGTGGTATCCACCCCCCATCTGTGCATAAAATTCCCGACACCAGAGGGAATTGCAACCATCAGGGGAGACTAGAAGCTGGCGAGAAAGTGCTACAATGAAAGCCTGAACCTAAGAGGTAAAGGTAAGGAGGTTAATACCATCGAACTCGGAGGAATCCGAGCTAAAAAAGAGCTGCGACCACAGTCAGGAGGGAAGACTGAAGAAGTGCAGATCGAGCAAGAGGATGGAAAAATACCAATATAGGAGTCAATTTAAAAGAAGACTTGAAGCAGAAGTTGATAAGGCTCCTATAAGAGAATTCTGACCTCTTTGCCTGGAAAGCTTCCGACATGCCCGGGA
This sequence comes from Arachis hypogaea, assembly GCF_003086295.3. Classification (NCBI taxonomy): domain Eukaryota; kingdom Viridiplantae; phylum Streptophyta; class Magnoliopsida; order Fabales; family Fabaceae; genus Arachis; species Arachis hypogaea. Next base: position 9,608,938 of record NC_092048.1, read on the forward strand.
TAGACTCCGAGCTCATGGCGCACAAGCTGTCAGTCTACTTCGGATCACGACCTGTTCAGCAGAGAAGACGAAAGCTTGGTCCTGAACGAGCTCAAGTGGTCGAAGAGCAGATACAAGCTCTCATAGAAGCTGGCTTCATCAGAGAGGTCAAATATCCGGCTTGGCTGGCAAATATGGTGCTAGTAAAAAAACAAAATGGCAAGTAGAGGATGTGCGTTGACTACACCGACCTGAACAAGGCGTGTCCAAAAGACCCATATCCACTTCCAAATATTAATACCCTAGTAGATTCCAACTCGGGATATCAATACTTGTTGTTCATGGATGTGTACTCGGGATATAACCAAATTTCGATGTATAAGCCGGATCAAGAAAAAACATCTTTTATCACGCCTAGAGCAAATTATTGCTATGTGGTTATGCCTTTTGGTTTAAAGAATGCAGGAGCCACATATCAAAGGCTGATGAATAAGGTGTTTGCACCTCACCTTGGGAGTTTAATGGAGGTATATGTGGACGACATGTTGATAAAAATCATGGATGAGACGGACCTCTTGACCGACCTCTGACAAGTCTTTAACACAATAAGGACGCACGGGATGAGATTGAATCCCGCAAAGTGCACATTCACGGTAGAGGCTGAAAAAATTTTAGGATTTATGATAACACAAAGGGGGATTGAAGCCAACCCCGATAAGTGCAGAGCAGTCATGGAAATGAAAAGCCTGACTTGTTTAAGGGAGGTCCAACAACTAAATGGCCAACTTGCAGCTCTCTCCAGGTTCTTGGCAAGATCAGCATTGAGATCCTTACCACTCTTCTCTCTACTAAGAAAAGGATGTCAGTTCAAATGGACTCCAGAATGCAAAGAATCCTTCTAGAAGTTCAAAAGGTTTTTAAGCCAACCTCCCATTCTGACCCAACCTAAAATCGGGGAAGAACTCGTCCTGTATTTGTCTGTAGCTGAAAAGGCTGTTGCATCAGCACTATTACGGGAGGATGAGGTTGGACAGCATCCAGTATACTTCACCAGCAAAGTTCTACAAGGTCCCGAGTTAAGGTACCAAAAACTTGAGAAGTTTGCATATGCCTTAATAGTGGCGTCTCGAAAGGCTACGGCCTTATTTTCAAGCTCATATAATAAGAGTTCGAACGAACCAGCCCATGAAGCAAATTCTTCAAAAAACAAACATTGCAGGCAGAATGGTTTAATGGGCTATAGAGCTATTAGAGTTCGACCTCAGGTATCAAACTTGTACAGCAATTAAAGCTCAATGTCTCGCCGACTTCGTAGCCGAATATGCAGGAGATCAAGAGGAGGCCTCCACGACGTGGGAATTATACGTGGATGGTTCTTCCAACAAAATAGAAAGCGGTGCAGGCATAATACTAGTCAATAGAGAGAGAACCCAAATAGAGATCTCCCTCAAATTTGAATTCCCGACCTCCAACAATCAAGCAGAATATGAGGCCTTGATCGCCGGGTTAAAGCTAGCAGATGAAGTCGGTGCAACCAAGGTAGTGGTCTTCAGCGACTCCCAAGTAGTGACCTCTCAAATTAATGGGGAGTATCAGGCTAAAGACCCAAATATGAAGAGCTATCTGGATAAAACCTTGGAGTATCTAGGGCAATTCTCGGAGACCGAGGTCAAACATATAACTCGGGATCTCAACAACAGATCAGACACGCTCTCCAAGTTAGCAAGTACGAAGTTAGAAAGAAATAATAGAAGTATGATCCAAGAAACTTTCTAAGAACCCTCTGTCACAAAAACAGAGGCTAGACAAGATGTCCTAGAGGTATCCGGATTGGACCTTGGATAGATGAACCCACTAATCGAATACATAAAATTCGACATCCTACCCGAAGAGGAAAAAGAGGCCAAGAAAATCCAGAAGGAAGCACAGAACTACACCTTGGTGAAGAATATCCTCTACAAAAGAGGAATATTCACACCATTGTTGACGTGTGTCCCGACCTTAAAGACAACGGAGGTCTTAGAGGAGGTGTGCAATCGTATCTGCGAAAACCATCTCGGAGCAAGGTCTTTGGCTAGGAAAGTCATCCGAGCCGGGTTCTATTGACCGACCTTGCAAAAAGATGCCACCGAGTTCGTGAAGAAGTGTCAGCCATGCCAAATGCATGACAACTTCCATATCGGTCCCCCCGAGGAGCTCATCAATATAACTTCTCCATGGCCTTTTGCTAAATGGGGGTTGGACCTGCTTGGACCCTTCCCCCTAGTGCCTGGACAAGTAAAATACCTCATAGTGGAAGTAGACTATTTCACGAAATGGATCAAACCAGAACCATTGGCCACCATCACAGCTCAGAGAAGTCAGAAGTTCCTCTACAAGAATATCATTACAAGGTATGGAATTTTCCATTCCATCACCACTGATAAGGAACCAATTTCACCGACTTTACTTTCAGAAATTTGGTAGCCAGCATGAAAATCAAGCATCAGTTCACCTCATTTGAGCATCCATAAGCAAATGGGCAAGCTGAGGCAGCCAATAAAGTTATACTGGTTGGATCAAAGAAAAGGTTGCAAGATTCAAAGGGAGCGTGGGCTAAAGAACTCCCTCAAGTACTATGGACATATCGGACTACACCTCAGTCTGCCACAGAAGAAACACCCTTCCGACTTGCTTATGGCATAGAAGCCATGATACTAGTCAAAATCAATGAGCAAAGTCCAATAGTGAGATTCTATGATGAGGTTGGCAACATTCAGGCACATAAAGAAGAACTTGAACTACTCCATGAAGTCTGAGAGCAAGCCCAGATAAGGGAAGTCGCGCTGAAGCAAAGGATGACAAACAAATACAACCAGAAAGTCATCCGAAGAAGCTTTACCTCAGACGACTTGGTCCTGATCAGAAATGACATTGGTGTTAACAAGTCGAGGGAAGGAAAACTCACTGCTAATTGGAAAGAGCATATAAGATAAGTGAAGTCCTAGGAAAGGGATATTACAAGGAATCCGACTTGAGCGGTACCTAGCTTCCAAGGTCGTGGCATGCTTGCAACATGAAGAGGTATTATAGCTAGAAGCGAACTCCATTCCCTGATGTACTCTTTTTCCCAACTTCATGGTTTTTTTTCGAAAGAAGGGTTTTCCTGAAGGGGGTTTTAACGAGGCATCAAAGTGGAGACTAAGGGATTAATAAGTCTTAAAATCCCGTAGTAGCTAAGAACAAAAGTTACCTCCATCAATAAATAAAGATTTTTCTCTGTCTCTTTATAATTCCATTATTGCCATTATTGTTCTAAGAAACGTATCGATTTAAGCTCGAAAAAGTGTGAAAATCCTATGACCGACCTAAGTGGTCGGCAAGATGAAACGACGAGGTACAAGTCGGTATAAAGAGGTTACGAAGACGATCATGATAACTCGGGAAATATTACCGCTAAACGACCTACTAGTCAAAAAACCCGAGAAGAATCGAAATGCATCGCAAAAATAACCTAAGTCATGAAAACAATTCAATGAGAGAAAATTGAATATGTGAGGAATACAAAAGAGATAAGAAAAATCCCTCAAAGGCAAAGGCTGTTTCAAAGTCTTCGGAAAAAATCTTACAGTAACTTAGAAAAAAACAGCCTGCCTAGTAAAAAGATTTTTTCAAATGGGTTCTCATAAAAACCTTATAAAAAGTCACGACACAGCATGCACACGCAAAACTATTTCTTAAAAGCCCTTATCTAAAAAAAGGCGAGCCAAACAAAGCAATTTTTTTGTTAACGACCATAAAAAGGTCGAAAAAAGTGTCAAGAACTACCACCACAAACGAACATATAAAAAAGATAAATTATTCAAAAAGGGGCCCACAAGCCGGGCCCCAAATAGCTAACATCAATTGGAAGGAAGATTAAAGTCACCAAGAGGCAGGGAGCTCAGATCTGCTGCTGAGGTCGGGGGAGTCGGAGTAGTGTCTTCGGCAGCTGAAGTCGGAATTTCTGAAGATCTCGACAGGAATCCCTTCTGTTCGTCCTCACGAGGAGGAGACTCAACAATCCTTTGCCCACGAGTCTTCAACTCAGAGTCCGTCTCAGGGCGAGGAGGAGAGACAATAGCTCCATCAACGACGATCTTGTCAGGATGGAGAGGTGTGAGGTCCAAGTCAGGAGCAATAACTCCGACCTGTTCCTTAAACACCCTCCAAGCCTCCTCCGAGCTCTCAATAATTGAATCCTCCAGCTCCTGATAGGCCTCCCTATTTGACTCCAGCTGCTTCTGAAGATCAACATTTTGAGAAAAAATTATGACATAGTTCTGTTCCGCCTTCTCCTTCAGGCCCTCCACCATAGCACACTGACCCATTAGCTTCTTCTCCCTCTCCTGAAGCCGGGCCAGCTCATCCTTCAGCCAGGTAACCTCCCCCTGAAGTCGCTTCTCCTCTTCTTGATAAAGGACAATCCTCCCATGAAGCTCCTCCACAGTTTTTTGGGAAGACCCCAAAGAACTCAAAGGAGTTTTGTCCAAAATATCAAGAAGAGCAGTGCAGACTCCAGCAGTCCGAACACCCCCCCGAACCAAAATTTGAAGGTGATTTCGAAGGAAAGCATCATCCATAGCAATCTGGCTATAAGGAAATATGTGCTTCCGAACGAACTTAGAACCGTCAAAGTTTGCCTCTCCAGAAGGAGAAGAGCCAGTCTCTGAGGTCTTCCATTTATTTTTCTCGAGTTCGGAGAGAGGTCGGACTGGGGGGATATGGGCAGGAGGAGGGAGAGGAGAAGAAGCAGAGGTTACCATAATTAGGCGAGAGGAGGTCCCCGAATTTTGAGGAGGAAGAAGAAGAACGCTAGCAGCTCCAACCTTCACAGCATCAACTCGGTCCCGAGCCTTTCTCTTGGCCTCTTGGACCTTCTGATAGGTAGCGTTGGATCCACTCTTCATCATTTCTGAAAAAGGAGAAATAAAACCATCAGTTTACAAATCAGAAAAATATCACAAGTCAGAGCTCTCCAACAAACAACTATAAAAGAAATAAAAACTACCTAGCTTCGACAGAACAAAACTCAGAGAACCAAGGAGAAACTTCTTAGTGTCCAGATTGGAGGTTCTCCCCAAAGCTTCTCAGAAAAATCCCACAATGGCCTCCTCCACTTCGTTCAAATCATCTAGGCCATACTTTTCAACAGGGAAGGCCTCCGACCAATATAAGGGAAACCGAGGATAATTGTTCTCATCAAGGAAAAAGGGATGGTGGCCCTCTACAGCTTGGACTTTGAAGAAAAAGTTTTTGAAGTCGTGGAAGGATTAATCAAAAATAGAAAAACTTTTCGACCCTGAATAGCACCCATTGTTGCTTATTATTCAGAGCACTAAATGGCTTTGTTAGATGGAAAAAATAGAAAAAGATCTTTAAGGAAGTCGGGAAGTCTAGCTCTCGACTGACAAGTTGGTAAATTTTCATGAAACCTCAAGAGTTGGGGTGGAGCTGAGTAGGAGCAACTCGACAGTGCGATAGTACCTCTATTTCAAAATCAGAAAAGGGGAAGGAAATCCCCAGGCGGGTAAAAAGACAATCATACATAAAGAAAAAGTGAGGGTCAGAATCAGCAACCCTCCCGCAACAAATCCGGTCTCCAGGACTCGGGGCCAACAATTCGTATTTAGGCTCATCGGCCTCTAAACTACAGATCCTATGGTGAATGCGAAGTTCGGTAAGGTAGTCGGTGTCTACTAAAGGTTCCTCCTCAAGAACGGAATCGTCTACCCATCTCGAAAGGGTCTCAGGGACACGAAAATACATTTTTCCAACAAAAAGAAGTAGGTATAAAGGTGATAAGACCTACAAAGAAAAATAAAAAATCATAAAAAATATGGCTCCTAAAAACAAAGCAGTCTTTTCCCCAAAAGCAAAGCAAGAAAAAAGAACCACCGGATTACAACGACGACATCCAACAATAAACTCGCGAAGATACTAACACCTCACATTACAAACAAGGAACAGTAAAAGCAGGAAAACTTCCTCAAACGAGCAAACGCACAGAGAAAAAGCACTACACAAGTAATAGAAGAAGATAAAGAAAAGACTAACCTTTATCTGTGGACTTAGGGAGAAATAGTCACAGTAACAACAAAGCACCCCGAGAAGGAAGACCAAAGGAATTTCTTTTGATTGAAAAAGAATAAGTGTAGGCAAGAAATTTCGAAGACGAAAGAAAATAGAGGAAAGAGAGGGAAAAGTATTTATAACATGCCAGAGACACGATGGTAAAATGACGCGATCATTAAAGAAACGCGCCATTACCAATGTAACTACTCCCACGTGTAAATGCGAAACCCCCAAACGGACGCGAGGTTTGATTAGACACGACGGTTGAGAAACCTAGAATCACGTCGGTTCTAAACTAAAAATCACGTCGATTTTCAACTTGAACAAACCCGAGTTCAATTAATACTCGAATCCAACTCATAAGCAAAGAGATCGGACTCGAGTAGGGACACTGTTCATACCCTGGCCCAACACTATAGTCCAGGTCCAAGTAAGCCAAAAAGGCCCAATCCAAAGATAGGACTTCACCGCCCACCCGACCTCATCTAAAGAAGTCGGGCTCGACATAGGCTCCTGCCCAAAGAGGTCAGGCTCGACATGAGCTGGCAGATAACACTTATTCAAATAAGTGACTGCCCCTAAAATCTCTCAACCTACTTTTAGGAGCAATATTCCAACAACCCTAAGATAAAGGGACGGTTATCCACCTTCATAAGTGGAACTACTCCAACGGTGGCTATTGGATCACCACTATAAATACACTGACACCCCTCAGGTATCTCAAAGTTCCAATACTTTCTAAACCTGCTTACCCCCTTTGCTAACTTAGGCATCGGAGTGTCCTTGCAAGTACCACCCTCCATTCTTCAAACACGTAACTCGGACGACGGCCCCCGAACGTGAACAAGTCGAAAACCACCTTCCGCTGACGTTTGGACCAATCCTTCAAGTCCAATCCACTAATCCCAAGTTACCCACGTAACAAGATTATTTTTAAATATTAATAATTTATTAAAAATATAATAAAATTAAAAAATTAAAAAATGTCCAAATAATAAAAAAATTTAGCTACCAAATTATTTATATGTATAACCTAAAGTCTGTTATGAGCTATTATATTTCACACTATGGCCAGAATTTCCAGGTGAAGATATAAATTATGCTTAGATTTATTTGTATAACGTAAAGTCTATTATGAGCTATTATGTTTCACACTATGGCCTGAATTTCCGGGTGAAGATATAAATTATGCATAGCTTTACCTATTACGGTCAACAAAATATTATATCTTTCTTTTATAGCTAACCACGTTTTTCATACAAAGAATTATCCTAGAAAGAAAGTGAGAAAAAAAAAGTCAAATTAAGAAAAAAAAGTATTTAACTAAATAATTACTTAAAAGCATTCATTAAAAGATAAAAGAAAAAATATTATTTTTCTAATGTATTGAATATACTAAAAGTTAAAAAGAAGTATTTAATTTAAATTTTTATTAATTATGTTAAAGAATAATTTTGATTCACTAATTATATAAATTATTTTACACAATTATTAAACTATACAATTTTTTAATTATTTATATAATTATTATAAAAGATAATTATTTTTATTAATATAATATTATATAATTAAATATATATAAAATTATTTTTTATTAAAAATGTATTGAAATTAAATTCTTTCAAAAATTTGGAAAAAATGATTAGAAGAATAAAAAAGAGGAATGGCTACGAAAGAAAGCCGACTCAATGAACCGCGTTGGCGACTTGGCGCCCAACCTCCGACCCACGTGCGCAAAGCAACAAACGAAAATATTGATAAAACGGATTAAAAATACATAAAAATACTAGTAAGTTAATTATTCTGTATTATTATGATTTAAAAATATTAAAATTATTACTTTATCAAATTAACAAATGTGATAGTAAGGTAATTTTTATTTAAAGTCCAATTTTTTTATATAAAAATGTTATAATAAGTTTATATGAAAATAAAGTGCGATACTACAAAACAAATCGAAAAGATAATTAAATAGTAATTACTTATATCAAGATAGTAACATGTAAAAATAATAATTAAAATATAAATACATATTATATTAAAGTATTTTAGTCATATATTAAATTATTTAATAATTATTCATTATCGTATTATATTTTTATCATAATTTTTCATAAAAAAATTAAAGATTTAATTTAAAAAATGAAAAGATAGAAAAAAAATGCAGCACCTCCTCTTCCTCCGACTTTGGTGGACATTGATCAGGCACTAGACAGAGTAATTGATTATATCCACGTAGTGCTGATTGTAAGGCCATAAATTTGCCTCCAAATTCCCAAAATCATAAAACGGGTCCTCCAATTCCTCTTTCGCTCTTTTCCAATTTCCCTTTCTATTCTCTCCTATATTTCACTTCTCGCATGTGTTTATTATTATTATTCATTACTTCATTCAATATTTTCCACCACACTTTCCCTCTATGACTCAGTATTGCACTTCCATTCCCCAGCATCCCAAGCTTTCAAGGTTGTGTCAACCATAATTCCTAAAATACCCTTCAGTATTCATAATACAATACTGCAGAAGCTTAACATAATTGCTATACCTTTTACCTTTTGACTTCAATTGAATTGATGCTTCTTCAATGATTCTAGATGTTTCTAGATGATTCTTCGGCCACCTTCTTCTGCGAGCTTCTTCCAGTTCTTGCAGGCTTCTTGTCCCTGCAGCAATGAAGCTGATTCCAAAGCTTTTCTTCTTCCATTCCCCTTCTCATCCAGAAGGCGCAGAAAACGCTTCCTCGCCAATTTCGGTCACCGGAAGTTCCGAAGGCGATGGACTCTTCGCCTTTGCGCCATCCCTCCCGAAGCTTCTAACCGCAATTGGAACCCGGAACTTGTCAACTCCGCCGCAAGAGGCGCCAAAGGTTATGTGTTGAAGCGAGTTTCGAGCGAATTGGAGCAAGGGAACGAGTTCAACCACCACCAAGGGTCGCAACAATCGCAGCAGCATGTTCAGTTGGGTTCCAACTTCACAAATTTCCAGGAGGATCCTCTTGTTGATAAGCTCAGAACTCAATTAGGAGTAATTCACCCGATTCCGTCGCCGCCAATTAACCGCAACGTTGCTGGTTTGTTCGTGTTCTTCTTCTTTGTAGGTGTTGTGTTTGATAAATTGTGGACTTCAAGAAGGAGGAACAATAAGGTTAACAGTGTGGATAGCTTGCGTGGCGTGTGGCCTCAGGTACAAGAAATTATTGTTTGCACTTTGCACCTAGTGTACCATATAGTGTGCTCTTTTCATTCATGGTATGATGCTTTAGCTACGTATGATGGTAGGAGAAGATGATAATCTTAGGTGGCATTAGGTGATGAGAGAGAACAGCTTGTGTGTTTAAAATGCACTAACTGATATAGCAACAGGTATTAACATAGACTAGCTGATTTACATGACTTAATGTATCTCCTGATTAGGTGCCCACCAGCTTCTCCTTGTTTCTGGAGAAGGACCTTCAGAGGAAAGAGTCGGTGGAATGGGTGAACATGGTGTTGGGGAAGTTGTGGAAGGTGTATAGAGGTGGGATAGAGAACTGGATTATTGGATTGCTTCAGCCTGTAATTGATAACTTGAAGAAGCCTGATTATGTGGAGAGGGTTGAGATTAAGCAATTCTCGTTGGGGGATGAGCCGTTGTCGGTTAGGAATGTTGAACGGAGGACTTCTCGTCGGGTGAATGATCTGCAGTAAGTTCTGCTTCTCATTTTCGTTATTTATGGTTTTAAATTGTTGTTGAAGTTGCCTTTGTGTTGGGATTATATGGAAAATGGCTAGAAAGTGGCACTATATTTATTGCCCAGTGATATAGTCGTGTGATCAAGTTCTAAAACTATTAGAATATCAGTAGTTCTTGATAGCTCTTTTTCTTTTTAGAATCATTTATCTATTATTATTAGGGACTAGGGATTATCCTGGGATAAACATATTGCTAATAACCTATCAATCTCCCTACATTGTATATAGGTACCAGATTGGTCTTAGGTATACTGGTGGAGCTCGCATGCTATTAATGCTTTCTCTAAAGTTTGGCATTATTCCAATTGTTGTGCCTGTTGGTGTTAGAGATTTTGATATTGATGGTGAGCTTTGGGTGAAATTGCGACTAATACCAACAGAACCTTGGGTAGGAGCTGTTCAGTGGGCTTTTGTTTCACTTCCAAAAATCAAGTTCGAATTGTCTCCATTCCGTTTGTTCAACTTGATGGGTATGTGGATGTCATACTTTTGTTTTAAGCCTTAACAGCTAAGTCACAGCATATTTCTGAACTGGCATTTTCATTTAATAGTGCCCAACATTGCATTCATAATTTTTTCTCGGTCAAATGCAACATATGATCTTCCTTCTTGTCAAATATATACTCCTCCACCCCCCCACCCCACCCCCTTCTTTTTTTTTCCAGATCTGACATATTGATGCTGACATCTGTCTTTTTTTCTTTTCATTTTTCTCCTTCTTCTTGGATGGTTGGGCATGATCAGCAATTCCAGTTCTCTCAATGTAAGTTCCATTTATCTTCTTGACATTATTGCCCATGAAGCTATACATGTACATGTTTGAATGCATCCTGAAAGTGATACTATAGTACTAACGATAAGTATGCATCTCTGACAGATGTTATAATTATAGAAATTAACTGCAATTTGGAAGCTTTGTTTGGTCCTGGTTAAATATTTATTGCAGGTGATCATAAATTGTGAGCCATTCCCTTTTTAAAGACGTTATTTTCCTTTTGTTTTAGACATTTCCCCCCCAATTATACTAGTCAATTGCATTCATTCTTTAAAATATTCAATGTATTCTGAATTTATCCATTCCAAGCTCTTTAGATTGTTATGCATGTATTGTTCCAAGGTTGTCTTTGGTAAAATATTACGAGAGGTTAACTTTTTCTGTCAATAAATTTAAATTAATATTTTTGGTTTTTCTCTTGCAGGTTTTTGACTAAACTTCTCACGGTAGATTTACCTAGACTATTTGTACGCCCAAAGAAAATTGTTTTGGATTTCCAGAAGGGAAAAGCTGTTGGTCCTGTTGCTGTTAATACTAAATCTGGAGAAGTACAAGAAGGAAACAAGGATTCTATTGGAGAACTTTCAGTTACTCTTGTGGATGCCCGAAAGCTTTCTTATATCTTCTATGGTAAAATTCTATGTTGTTTTATTTACTTGGGCAAAATCTTTGCATGCTCCTAGTAAAGTGGTGTGTTAGGTTGATTTTCTCTTATTTATATATTTCTGAAGTGATTGAAATAATCTTAGTCTCGTGTAAATTCTTTCTTCCTACCATGGCAACTGGGGGAAGTAGTTGATGGTCTTTTGAAGGCTCATTATTTGTTCACTGTTTTGTCAGGCAAGACAGATCCTTATGTTGTTCTTAACCTTGGAGATCAAGTCATACGAAGCAAGAAGAACAGTCAAACAACTGTATTTGGGCCCCCTGGAATGCCAATTTGGAATCAGGTGTTGCTTTCGGATTTATTGATTCATCTTTGTCTCATGTTCTCGTCATTTACATACTTTTTAGTTTGAAGAATCTTATTTATCTTTCTTACTCTGCCAGGATTTTCATATGCTTGTCAACAATCCTAAAAAGCAGAAGTTAAGCATCCAAGTAAAGGACTCTCTAGGGTTTGCAGATTTCACTATTGGTACAGGAGAAGTATGTCTTGCATGCAGTACCTAGATAATTTAATGCATATTTGATTTTTGAGTTGAATAAAAAATTAGAAACACTTGGTATTTCAGAGTTAACCTTGTTTTTGCTGTAATTAAATTCTTTTTAATTGAATATGTTTTTCAGGTTGATTTGAGCTCTCTGAAAGACACCGTTCCTACGGATAGAATTGTTACTTTACAAGGAGGTTGGGGATTTTTGGGAAAGGGTTCTTCCGGGGAGATATTACTACGGTTGACATATAAAGCATATGTGGAGGATGAGGAAGATGACAAGGCTGAGATGGATGCTACTGATATGTATGCATCAGATGATGAATTGTCTGATTTAGATGATGGCATTGTCGCTGATGCGAGGAATGAAATAGATTCTATGTATGACACAGACAAAGAGTCATTTATGGATGTTTTGGCTGCACTAATTGTAAGTGAAGAATTCCAAGGGATTGTAGCATCTGAAACAGGATTTACCAAAGTTTCGGACAATGTTACAAAGATAGGTTCGAAAGCACCAACTTCGTCATCACCATCACCATCACCATCACCATTGCCTGTTGCTAGTTCTGAATCAAATCCTTCTACCTCTGATCGTTCTGAAGGCTTTGGAGGTACCATGCTTGCTTACAATCTCTAATTGAACATTATATTAGGAGGTTATATCACTACTCAACCTAAATTATTGAATGCATTTGAATATTTTGTTATTGACCATGGTCAAAATTTCCAATTTTAGGTTCAGCCTTGTTCTGGCTTTCTGTGATTACTGGCATAGCATTACTAATTGCTATCAGTATGGAGGGTTCAAGTTTGTTCAATCCTTAAAGATAGTGTTGTGCTGCTTGCAAGCTAGAACTCGAGTAAATTCTAAAGCCTCTCTATAGTTTTCTAACTTCAACTTATGTTATTAGTTATTACCATTGAAGTAATTAATTCGTTTTTTTTTTTCATTTTCTTTAATTGACAGGTGGGGCAGTAGGATATGATCAGTTGATCACTTCAAATCAGATTAGTTTGAGAGATTTTTTTCCTCCATTTCCCCCTCTCTTTTTTTTTTTTTTTTATAGAAGTATAGTATTCTATATTCGTTAGTACTGCTTATGGAGGAAAGCAGCATGTACCGGCGACACATGATTTTTTGCTTCGTTTCATGTGTGAGCCACAATTTTATTCATCTCATTTCACATAATTGTTTATAAAGTTAAGTGATTTCGACCAGGCAGTAATAAAATAGAATAACAGGTTTCTCAGTTCTCAATTCCCTTGCTCCTTTTTAGACCTAAAAGAAAAAGATCCTCTCGTCTCTTGCCTGATACTATGTTAATAAAACTTCCTTTTCCCAGAATCGTTATTTACCCCGCATCCGTCAAATTAGGAGATTCTTTTTAATATGTACTTACACTTGCGGTACATAGCCGGTCCCAAGCCCGGATAAAGGAGGAGGGTTGTGTTAGGCAAGGTAGAAAAAATCGAGATTTTACGTGAAATCGAAAAAATAAATAAAAAACGTAAAATGTAAAATCTTAACAAGATTTAAATCGTAAAATCGTCAGACTTAGTACAAATTTCGTAAAATCGATAAACTCATTTAAAATCGTAATATCGGAAGATTTTAAGAGTTAAATCGAGATTCTAGTTACTATGGTGTTAGGTCTTCGGCAACCAACATAAAAATATAGCCGAACCCCCATGACATGTACTTACGATAAAGTAGAAACTAAGTAAATGGATTAGGTTGTCGACAGAGATTAATTTCCAACACACTGCAATATATCCTTTCTTTGTAATAACATCGCAACAACATCAAGGAAACGGATATTTCAATTCCAATACATCTATTCTGCTCTTACATAATAGCCGTTCGTAATTATGTACATGTCCAAGAAATTTCAATAATTGTTTTTCAGTTCAAGGAACACAACACTAACCCAACTTCAGAACCCATTACTAAATGAGAAATTCTTGTATGGGTACAAATCTATTGGTTTACATTTACACACATTACAAGTGTTCCATCACTTTATTTTAAACCCTCGGGTATCCATTCGTGATTAGACGAAAGCTAGCGACTAATCTTTAGCTCCATTTGAAGTCACCCTTCATCTTTCGATGGATAAGTTAGCCATGAAAGCTGCTACATACACGTGTTCCATTACTCTATTTAAGATATAATCAATTATTTGTGGAGTTCACGGCTCTACTGATGGTGTGTACAAGTGAGGTGGTATAACTGTGCCATGACTGAATAGGTACTAGTTACCATATGTACTCATTCTGCACATCTTTATCGTTGGCGATGCTCAGCCCAAGTTCATGTTAAGACATGCCAGAGATATTATACAAGTGCCCTTCTATGTCTGGAACAAATCCTTTTTCCATCATTTCAAGTCTTACTATATCATAGGTATTACGATTTGGGACCAAACCCTTTTCCAACATCTCATTAAGTAATCTATTTGCATCTTCCACCTTCCCTGCTCTACAAAATCCTTTAATCAACACATTGTACGTGACAACATTAGCTCTCTTCCCATCTTTCTCCATTCTTGTCCTCACATTCAATGCTGCCTTGAGATTTCCTTCCATGCAATAGCCATCCATCAAAGTATTATATGTTACATGATTAGGTTTCAAACCCACATGAAGCATTTCATTTAGTAATTGTTCAGCTTTTCTTGATTTTTCTTCTTTGCACCATTGACCTATTAAGATGTTATATGTTACAGTATCAGCTTTCAAGTCCTTACTCTCCATTTCATTAAGAAGCTCCTTGGCAGCTCTTATGTCTTGTTTTCTGCATAAGCCAGCAATCAAGCAATTATAGGTTGAAACATTTGGAAGAATCCCTTCATCTGCCATATAATTACACAGTGAATAGCCTTCCTCCATCGATCCTTCCTTGCAGTAAGCATCAATCAGCGTATTGAATGTTATTGCACTTGGAATCAACCCTTGCTTAATTATGTCATCAAGGAGTTTTCTTGCTTCATTCAATCTCTTATTCTTGCAAAACCCATTGATAAGAGCATTATAAGTAACAATATTTGGCTTCAAACCCAAGCTCACCATCTCATCTCGCAGAGCAATAGCCTCGTCTAGCATGCCATTATTAGATAGGCCATTTATCATGGAGTTATAAGTAACTACGTTAGGTTTTAGTCCCTGATTCTGCATCTCCTGGAAAGCTTTCTTTGCAGCTAATGTATTCTCATCCTTAAAGTATCCATCAATAAGAGTGTTGAATGTAACTTCATTTGGACTGATGTTGTTAGCAAGCATTTCCTTCAAAATAGCTTCAGCCTTGTACATTTTACTGGCAGAGCCTCTCTTGCAATGACCATCAATAAGAATACTGTAGGTAACTGTGTTTGGGGAAATTCCCCAGGCCTTCATGTCTTCGATAGCATCCTCTGCCTTATTCAACTTACCAGCTTTACAGAGACCACTAACCAAAATGTTAAATGTGATCAAGTTAGGCTTAATCCTTCTCTTTATCATCTCCTTGTACACATGCTCCATATCCCCGATTTCATTGTCTTTCACCAAAGCATTCAACAAAGGATTGCATGATGTGGGAGACAACTTAAATCCATATTCTCGAGCTTGCCTAAATGCCTCACAGGCAGCGTGGACTTCCAAATTTCTGACATATGCTACGACCAACATATCAATTATTATAGTAGTTGCCAATGATCGATCACAATACAGCGAAAAGGAATGAAAAACAGAAGAAACTGTATGTTTCTCATTCTTCACAAAGTGATGCAAAAGGGACCTGACCTTGGAGTAACATTTTGATTTTACCAGAGAATGCAAGACTTTGCCAGTCGTTTCAAGACCATACGAAAGCTTGAGTTCTCTTTGAGACCACTGAAAGAACCTAAGAACAAGTTTCGAATCGACCCCGGCATCAAGCAACTGGTCAAGAAGTTCCGCAGGTTTGGTTGATATCAGACGGGTTTTGAGCTCCGACCAGTGCTGTTTACTCACCAACTCTGCTATGGTTTTTATGCAGAATGACTGAACAATTGGACCTGAAAGTGGAAACAAGAGAGCAAGATCCATATTAAAATGGTCTGATAATATGAAATGGTAAATATTTTTACATCAAAAGTTTGGATATTAACAAATAAAATTCAGTTCTTTAAATTGATGGTAGAACAAGGAAGAAGAATTGGACAAGATGAGATTATAAAACATATTGGTAACAAACATAATTAGAGATTTAATTCTTAAGAAAATAACGAGCATTTTCACCTCGTGTGGATCCACCAAGTTTGTCTAATGTCATTCCTGAATATCTTCTAAAAAGAAGTCTTTGTTTCTCTGCAAAGGTGAATAGAAACTGCAGCGAAGAAACGCATAATTATTGAGTAGAAATTCAATTTTTGAGTAAATGGGCGTGTGAAGTTTTTGTTAAATGCTTCAGAAAGAGATTTACATGCAGTTTCAATGTGGTGTGGCGGGTGCAAACTAGTTGATCGTCAGGTGTTTGATAGAAAGTGTAAGAGAAGTGAAGGTATGACCTCACCACCTCAGTGTTGAAATTCAGCGAGACCAAGTTGCAGACACAACGCGAAATTGGATTCAGGAAATCGAATCTGGGTTCTTCCTCCAGTTGCCGCTGTCCTTGATTCCCAAGTTTTATTCCTCACTCTCGAGCATGCAGAGGAAGGTGGAGGAGCTACCTGCGTTTTATGTTTAGCTCCGTCCCGTAAAATTTCACCATGAGTTAAATAAAAATAAAAATAAAAATAATTTATAGTAGGATTAGGTTATAAAAATTTTGTCGAGTAAAAGAAAAAACTCAAATTAAGATTTTGAGACAAAATTAACAAAAAATTAATACTCATTAATAGTAAAAAGAATTAGCAAAAGGAATACAAAAAAATTATTTTAAACAATAAAA
This sequence comes from Arachis hypogaea, assembly GCF_003086295.3. Classification (NCBI taxonomy): domain Eukaryota; kingdom Viridiplantae; phylum Streptophyta; class Magnoliopsida; order Fabales; family Fabaceae; genus Arachis; species Arachis hypogaea. Next base: position 9,625,585 of record NC_092048.1, read on the forward strand.
AATGACTCAAATTAAACTTTATGTATAAATTTATAAAAATAATAAAAAATTAATTAATATGTATCTTTAAGATTTATGATAAAATTATATTATTAATAAAAAATTTTAAATATTTTTTTAATAAATACAAAATAAAAATATTAAAAATTTAATTTTTTATATTTTTAAGATATTTTTTTTAATTTTTTCAATTTGTAGTTCTAAGCTCTTTAGTACATAAGTTAAGTTAGAGCTAAGACCATCATTTTAATACGGCGCTACCCCGTTGAATGAACCGCAAGGAGGAGCCAACAGCAACAGCAACCTCACCCAAATTATATTACACTAGCGTTCAATAGACACTATGCCTATTCAACCACATTTCTATCGAATTAAAAAAATATTTTTATATTTTTATTTTTAAAATTATAAATTTAATATCAATACTTAAAAAATAAATTATAAAAAAATAAAATATTTTAAATTATTTAATATATGTAAGAAATATAAAATAAATAAATTTAAATTAAAAAATTAAAAAAATTATATTATTATTATGTATAACAAAATTAAAATAAAAATTTATTAATATTATTTACAAATTAGTTATTTATATTTTAAATTTATTTATTTTTTCAATCTTATTTAATTTGAAATAAATTTAAAAATTTATATTTAAAATACTCTTTTCTTTATACATAACTCTAATAGATAAAAAATTATTTCTTTAATCTTATATTGAACATTTTTAATTTTATTATTACTAGCGGCTCAACAGCCACGATAGCCGCTTTTCTATTGAGTTAAAAAAATATTTTTATATATATATTTTTTAAAATTATAAATTTAATATCAATAATTAAAAAATAAATTATAAAAAAATAAAATATTTTAAATTATTTAATATATGTAGAAAGTATAAAATAAATAAATTTAAATTAAAAAATTAAAAAAATTATGTTGTTATTATGTATAACAAAATCAAGATAAAGATTTACTAACATTATTTACCAATTAGTTATTTATGTTTTAAATTTATTTATTTTGTCAATCTTATTTAATTTAAAATAAATTTAAAAATTTATATCTAAAATACTCTTTTCTTTGTACATAACTCTAATAGATAAAAAATTATTTCTTTAATCTTATATTGAACATCTTTAATTATCATTAGTTTTATTATTATTTTAAAATTATTAATTTTTATTTTGATTCATCTCATCATATTAATTTTATTATGCATCTTATTATTTTCTCTTATAATTATGTTGCCTTATTTTATTCTCCTTTCTTGTTTTTTTCTTCCATTAACCCCATCCGCAATCAATTACCACCATACTATTATTGTAGCTCTCATTTTTGTTTATTACTTTGATCCATACATATCCATTCTGTTAACTTTTGAGTTGTTAAAGATTTGTTAAATGAATTATTTCTTTATTTGTTTAAATATCTAAATGTATAACTATTATATAGACCAGCGGCTCAACAGGCCGTGCCTGTTCAGTCGCTTTTCTATTGAATTAAAAAAATATTTTTATATTTTTATTTTTAAAATTATAAATTTAATATCAATAATTAAAATATAAATTATAAAAAATAAAATATTTTAAATTATTTAATATATATATATATAATATAAAATAAATAAATTTAAATAAAAAAATTAAAAAAAGAATTTTATTGTTATTATGTGTAACAAAATCAAGATAAAAATTTATTAACATTATTTATAAATTAATTATTTATATATTAAATTTATTTATTTTCTCAATCCTATTTAATTTGACATAAATTTAAAAATTTATATTCATATTAAAAACATTCTTTTTTTTATACATAATTCTAATAGATAAAAAATTATTTCGTTAATCTTATATTAAACATCTTTAATTATCTTTAATTTTATTATTATTTTAAAATCTTTAATTTTTATTTTAATTATATCATCTCATCATATTATACACTATTATTTTCTCTTATTATTTTTTTTATATGTATAACTATTATTGTCTCGCCATCACTATTATGTTGCCTTATTTTATTCTCTTTTTTTTTTGTTTTCTTCTTCTATTAATCTCAATCGCAATCAATTACCACCATATGATATTACCATTTTTGATCCATACATATACATTGTGTTAACTTTCGAGTTGTTAAAGATTTGTTAAAAGAATTTTTTTTTTTTGTTTGATTTAGATATCTAGATGTATAACTAATTAACTATTATAAAGATACTTATTTTTTATACTTACTTGTTAAGTCATATTTTATCATTTTAAAAAAATTAAGATATCAAGCATTTAAAAATTTTGTATAGAATAATTAAATAAAAAATAAAAAATTATATTAGTTATTTAATTTATTTAATATATAGAATAATTGAATTTAAATTAATTTAGGTATAATACTAAAATTATTATGTTGTTATTATGTGTAACAACAAAAATAAAAATTTATAAATATTTGTAAATTTATTTATTTTTCAATTATATTTAATTTGAAACAGATATAAAAATTTATATTTAAATCACTCTTTCTCTAGCATAATTTTAATAGCTAAAAAAATTTTATTTCTTATAATTTTATATTCAACATTTTAAATTATTTTTAGTCTTATTATTCTTTTAGAATTTTTAATTTTTTTCATTATTCTTTTTTCTTATCATTATCTATCTACATATGTCTCACCACCACTCTTGTATTAGCTTGTTCTCTCTTCCTTCTTCCATTTTTATTCTCTTTCTATCTTCTCTTCAATCGCAATTAGTTACCAACATATATTAGTTCATAATTATTACACTCAAAAGTGAATACTACTTTAAAAATAAAAATTCAAAAAAAATCCCGTAACTCTGATGTGAATCATCTACACTTTTATAAATATAACGAATGAGTAAATTTAACTTTTTTTTATTATGAGTTTTTTTATTATCTAATGCGTTCAAAATCACATATTTTCATTTATGATCAAAGTTAAAAATTAAAGTCAAATGACATTGGTACTTTTTGGTTTAATAAAATTAAAATAAAGTAAAAAAATAAGGATAAAAACTAAAAAATAGATGGCTCTAGAAAAGGATAATGTTAAAATTTATGTCATTATGTATGAGAACAATGATTTATTTTATTATATTTCTTTTTGTACCAAATAACAAAAAAGTTAAATTTTATGTCCATTTTTTATTACTTGTGTTACTTATCTATAGTTGTTTAAATTATACTCTATAGTCATTGAGTCATGTTTTCTTCCAACAATAAAATAGTTATGAAGTCATTTTTATTTTTTTATAGGAGTACATCTATTATATCATGATTTTAATAGTTAATGTAAAATTTAAAAAATTAAATAAATATATATTTATTTTGATTAGATTCAAGAGTGAATTATATATATTCTTATAGTCAAGAAATTGACTTAACTTGTTATATAATAAATAATTTTTTAATCATCAAATTTATAAAAAAAATCTCATCTTTTTATTTATCCTAAAAGTTAAATATTAAAACTAACATTAATATTTTTTTATCAACGGAAACTAAAATAAAACATAAAAATAGAACTTGAATAAAAATAAAAATACAAAATTTTGAAACCCAAAATATAAAATGGTTATAAGATAAAAAAAATTACTTAAATATAATTTTTATAAGGTACTTCATGAATGAACTCAAATGAATGAATATTATATGTAAAATGAATCCTGATATATTGATACAAAAATTATTTTGTGTAAATTTTTTTAAAAAAATTTTGTCCTGTTAAACTATTTTACTTTTATTCTTTTAAAAGAATGTCCATAATAAAAAAAATCCGCATGGATAATTTACATCCAATAGAAAACTCTTGATAAAGTTGCTATGAAAAATGTGTAAAAGTTTTTTTATTCAACGTAACTTACTAATGTACGGAAGAAATTGTTTTAATAATAAACTTCTTTAGGGTAATATTGGATCTTAAATTTAGACGCCAATTAACATTATATATTGTGTAGGTACCTAGAGTAGATTAGAAGAGTATGATAAGAGAAAAATTATTCTGTGTAAATTTATTTTTTTAAAATTATCCCTATTGAACTATTTTATTTTTATTCTTTAAAAATATATCCAAATAAAAAAAATCTGCAACAATAATTTACATCCAATACAAAAATCTTCATGAGATTACTGTGAAAAAATGGATAGAAAATTTTTTATTTAATATATATGATGAAAGAATTTTTTAATAATAAATATTTCTTTAGGAGCAATATTAAAACTTAAATTTAGACACCAATTATCTTTATATTATATTTTATGTTATATTTAAGTAAAGTAAGAAGGATGCAAGAGAAGATGAATAAGAAAAGAAAAAAAATTTTTCTATTATCCAGTAACAGTAATCTGAAATGATAGATAGTAAGAGAAGAAAGAGATAATTAATTAATTATAGAAGTTTCGTGATTGTGAATGTATGTGATAAGAGAGAAGATAAGGTAGTAGAAGTTTTTCTAGTGTGGAATAAACGAATAACTGACATATAGTGAGATCGATTATTAGGAAGGGCAAAATTGAAAAATAATTTTGGACACCAAATCCATGTATTGGCATTATATATTGTTATAGATACTTATTTTTCATGCTTGCTTGCTAAGTCAAATTTTATCATTTTATAGATACTTATTTTTCATGCTTCTGACACTTGTCACATGTCCTGACCTTCTTTCTGCTGTCTTCCCACAATGTGGGCCAATAAAACCCGGCTCGTAAGACCTTTTGTGCTAAGCTTCGGGCTCCAGAATGTATCCCATAGATTCCTTTGTGAGCTTCGGATAAAACTAGATCGGCTTCAGCCCTGTCCAAACATTTCAAGAGAGGTCGAGAATAACCTCGCCTATACAAAACGTTATTTAGCAATGTAAAGAAAGATGCTTGTCTTCTGAATTTTTTCTTGTCTTGAATTTCGTTCGGAATACAACCATGACGGAGGTATTGAATATAAGAATGTTGCCAACTGTCTTTATTTAGAATACTTAAAATGTGCAACGTATCAATGCTCGGTTTATCTAGAGTTGACTGCAATAGCGTGGCTGTGTGTGCCTGTGTAGTTGCCAGTTTTGATAAAATATCTGTTCCATGGTTTTGTTCCCTAGGTATTTGGAGAATCTCAATTTTGGGAAAATCTGCTAGCAATTGTTGAACAACGTCTAAATATTTCAATAGAATATGATCTTCGGTCTGAAAACTTTGATTTACTTGTTGAACAACCAATAAAGAATCACAATATACTTTTAAATCGGTAATATGTAAATCGGCTGCTAACCTGAGCCCAGCTATGAGGGCTTCGTATTCTGCCTGGTTATTACTGGCTTTGAAAGAGAAACGGAAAGAATGCTCCAGAGCTATGCCGTCCGAGCTTTCCAATAGTATGCCTGCTCCAGATCCTTGAGGGTTTGAAGCACCATCAACGAACAATGTCCATGCCTGGCTTTCCTGTTCCGAGTATGAGCTTGTGAATTCAGCTACAAAATCGGCTAACCATTGTGATTTGACAGATCCTCTTGGTTGATATAGGATGTCAAATTCTGAGAGTTCAATAGACCATTTAATTAGTCGTCTTGCCAACTCAGGTTTACAGAGTATCTGACGAAGTGGGTGATTGGTTCTGACGATGATTGTATGGCTTTGGAAATAAGGTCGGAGCCGTCTGGCAGAGAAGACTAGCGCCAAGGCGAGCTTTTCAAGTCTTGGGTAGCGAAGTTCTACATTTTGTAATGACTTGCTCACAAAATAGACTGGCTATTGAAGCTTGTCATTTTTTGCAATGAGAACAGAGCTAATTGCTACATCAGTGATAGATAAATACAAATACAACGGTTGGCCGAGCTTGGGCTTTTGTAAAACAGGCGGCTTTGAAAGGAGTTGCTTTAAATTAGCGAACGCTGTTTCACAATCCTCATTCCAAGTAAAGATCTTTTTATCCTTCTTCAGGCATTGAAAAAAGTTGTGCGACTTAGATGCTAAGCATGGTAGGAATCTGGACAAAGCGGCTAATCTGCCCGTTAATCGTTGGACTTCCTTTATGGTCGTCGGACTGTGCATGTCAAGTATTGCTTGACACTTTTCTGGATTTGCTTCAATATCTCGACTTGTCAGAATGAATCCGAGAAATTTTCTTCCACGAACACCGAATGCACACTTTTCGGGATTCAGCCTCATGTTGTACTTCCTTATCTGGGCAAATATCTCATCGAGGTCTTGTATATGAGGGTGGCCGACCTTTGTTTTTACGACCATGTTGTCGACATATACTTCGATGTTCCGGCCTATTTGCTCCTCGAAGATCTTGTTCATGAGTCGTTGGTACGTTGCCCCTGCATTCTTTAATCCAAAAGGCATAACATTATAGCAGTAATTGCCATATTCAGTTATAAATGCCATTTTTTCTTGGTCTGATGGATGCATAAGGATCTGGTTGTAACCAGAATATGCATCCATGAAACTCAAGATGCCATAGCCACAAGAATTATCAACTAAGGTGTCAATGCTAGGTAAATGATAAGTATCTTTAGGGCAGGCCTTGTTTAAATAAGTAAAGTCGACGCACATGCGCCATTTACCGTTATTCTTTTTTACCATCACGACGTTGGCCAACCATGTTGTGAACCGGATTTCTCGGATGAACTCGGCGTTGATGAGTTTCTTAACCTCCGCTACGGAGGCTAATCTCTTCTCGGTTCCGAGGTTTTGCTTCTTCTGAGAGACCGGTTGGGCAGTTGGACTGATTGCTAATTTATGTGTAATCACAGATGGATCTATACACGTCATGTCCCCCGAAGTCCAAGCAAATAGGTATGCGTTCTGGCGTAAGCAACTGATCAGCTTTTGTTTTTCCTCATTGTTGATGGATGTTCCTATAAAAGTGAACTTGGTTGGATCCTCGGTCAGGATAACTTTCGTTAGATCTTCATTTGGTGTAGGGCGGTCTTCAAAATCGGCCCTTGGATCAAGCTCGGTTAACATTGGTTGTCCAGATTGTATTGAATTGACGCGAGCCTGACTGCTTCTTTTAATGGGCTTAAGGCTGATGTTGTAGCATTGCCGAGCTTCGTGTAAATTATCATGACGGTTGCAACTACGTTGTCCTGTACAGGAAACTTGATACAAAGATGAAAAGTGGAAACAATGGCAGCAAATATATTTAAAAAGGTCTTCCCAATATAACATTATAAAGACTAAAACAGTCGACCACAAGATATTGTATATCTTGTGTTTTGGATAATGGTTGCTCACCGAGTGTGGTTTGTAACCACACTGATCCTAGCACGGGAATGCGCTCCCCTGAAAATCCGACCAGATCTCCCGAGTAAGTCTGCATAATATGGGTGCTCAGCTTCATCTTCTGGAACGTGGCGAAGAATAGCACGTCGGCACTGCTTCCTGGGTCAAGTAATACTTTCTGAACTATAAAGTCTCCCAATTGGATCGAGATAACCACGGGATCGTCAAAGTTGACGTGGCTGGATTTAAAATCAGCACAGCCGAAGGTCATTTCAGGGACATCTGGGGTCGGTTGAGGATTGTTGGTAGTATTTTCAACTGCCAACATAGCTCTGTATGTCCACTTCCCCACCGAGTTTGTCTGTCCTCCGCCGGCGTAACCTCCTGAAATACAGTTAATCACCCCTCTAGGTTGAGCCGGGGTTTTATCCTTGTCCTTTGATGACGAAGCTGTCGCAGGCTGGTCAGAGTTTGGGATTTGCCGTTTCTGCATGTGTCCTGCAATGAATTTATCTAGATGTCCTTGCCGCACTAAGCCCTCCAGGAGATCTTTAGCAATCACGCATTCGTCGGTGGTGTGGCCATATTTTTGGTGGAAGGTGCAGTATTTGGATTTGTCAACGTTTTTTGGCTCAGGGTAACTGCCAGCTTTACGTTTAATTAACTTGGAATTCAATATCTCCTTGATAATGTCGTCTCTCTTTGTGTTAAACTGAGTATATGACTCGTAGCGGGGTACATGTTTGAAACTTTTCTTGCTCTCCTGAGGTTTATCATCGTCTTTTGCGAACGCCGACTTTTCTGCTCTTCGTGCCTGACGGAGCTCTTCGATATCTATCTGCCCTTTAGCCTTCTCCCTAAACTCGGCCAGAGTCTTTAGCTTGGCTACTGCAATAGCTTCTTGGAACTTTCCAAGGCAAAGGCCGCTTTTAATGGCATGCAAGTGAACCTCAGGATGAATATCAGGAATTCACATAGTTATCTTCGTGAAACGGGTAATGTAGTCCTTCAAGCTTTCTTGTGGATCCTGCTTAATGGTAGTCAGATAATCGGAATCATGTAAGTAGATTGCTGACGCTACGAAGTGGTCTTCAAATTGCTTTGCTAGTTCCTGGAAGTGTGAGATAGAATCTGCAGGTAAAGAGCAAAACCAGTCAAGCGCAGGACCATCTAAAAAGGAAGGAAAACAACGACATAAAATGGGGTCGGATGCCCCGTTAACGATCATAATAGATCGGAATTTTTTAATGTGCTGCTTATGATTCCTAGCCCATCATATGGAGTTAGGGTTGTTGGTAACGTGAATTGTCTGGGCAGCTAAAAATTCATGATGTCAGTTGTGAAAGGTCCTACAGAATTATCGCGCCCATCATTCTCGTCTTCGAGTATAGCATTTTCATTCCGAAGATCTGCATCATCGTCCTGAGGTGTCTCCGAGACATGGGTCGGTTCGGACTGACGTTCGTCATTTGCTTGTCGCTCGCGGCGATCGTTGTTGTGTTCCAGACGAGCATTAGCCAATTGTTGAATTTGTTGTTGCATTCTTTGATTCTCTTCCGTCATGCGCTGATTTGCTTCAGCCATACGTTGATTTGCTTGATGGAGCTCAGTTACCATCTGAAGAAGTTCAGACGGAGTGGGGGGAGGTGCATCGGCCATCGTCAAATGTTAGGGAATTAAGGGCGTACAGAAGAGGATGTCTCAAATATAAGCCCTTCCTCTAGCGCCAATATGTTCTTGCCTGAGTAGGTTGAAGTATAACTCGGTCCCTGACGGAGATCGGCGATCCTTCCCAGCGAAGTGTGGTATACGTCGGTAGACCAGAAACAGGGAGGTGGGTACCTGCAAAGGCACTCCGATGCTTAAGTTAACAAGAGGATGTATATGTGAAAACTATTTTTCATGAAAGATGTATCATACCTTCAATTGTTTCCTCCTCCCTTTTATACATGTGTGGACGAGGTTGATCATTCTCTTTCTTAGTTATAACGCCTAAGGAGAGGATTGATTGCATATCTGACGTTACCAATTTGGAGTTAATGCTGTTTATTAAGAATGGTCGGTTATGATTGAGGACCATACGTTTCCGAGCTATAACTCGTAACCGATGTTTACTGGTCATATCAGAAAGTGTAAAGTGTGATCTCTAACCCTTTATTGCTCTCTCTTTTATATTTATTTTTTATTCCACTTATAAAATTAATGGTGAGAAATCACACTTTAATAAAATTGAAAGGATCAATTTCCTTCTTCTCTTCTTTTTTCGTTCTTTTTTAAGCAGATTTCTCTTTCTCCATGAAAGATTGGCTCCATACTGCAAAATTATCCCAGATCCACGGTTATGTAAATCGAATTGGACCGGCCAGTTCAACCATCTGACAAAAAATCGATGAAAGAACCAGTCAAACTGGTAAACCGATTGAACCGGCCAAACAATTCAATGAATTCACAAACCAAACCTGAACCCTATGAGAGACAAGAGAAGCCCCCACCACCAGCTGCCACTCGCCCTCTTTTCATCACCGTGGAATCTCTATTCAGACACATTGTCATCGCTCACGTCGCCCACCTCACCGTCGCATATCACTCATCTTGTCGACTCGCCTTTTCGGTCTCTGGCCTTTGCTCACCTCTACGGTAAGCATTCCTCAGCTCCTCCCTCACTAGCCACTGCTTGCTGCTTGCTTGCTTCAATGCTTCTTGTTTCATTTTTAAAAATTTTATTGATTTATTCTTCAATCTTCGATACTTATTCAGTGCTTCTTCTCTCGGTTGTTGTTGCCGTCGTTGATGCAACCAGCGTCAGTCACCTCATGCGCCTCGCTAATTCACGGTTCCTCTACTTCGTTGCTGTCGCCGGCTCGCCGCCCAAATCGCTTCTCTGCTCTCCTCTCCCTTCTCCGCCGCGAGTGATGTTTGCTTAGAAACTTATGGAAAGTACGGAACGCAATGGCAATTTCAGTGCTACCGGGAGACACCATTTGAGACCATCTTCAAGCAGCTTGATTGAATCAACTAACTCAGTATACCCACCTTTCATTTTGAGTACCTCAACACACAGACACACCGAGAAAAACACAAGAAGAGAAAATAAAGCAAGCCTTGATCATAGACTTTGTACTTCTACTAGAAATTAGCTGATTGAAACCCAAAAACCACCGCACAGCTAGCAGTCGAAAAATCAAGTAATGCTGCAATTTTCTTGAAATCAAGAAGAGCCTTTGTGAAAGCTCCCATTATTGGCCAGCAAAAGCATCCAAGAAACACAAATACATCATCAAAATAACGTGGCATAGAACAGGGTTATAGGAATAAATCAACTCGAAAAACTTCACCTTCAGCATTTAAGGTTGGATTTCCAATGCGGCAGCCACAGGAATCACCATCGCCATGAACTCCATCCCACGAGGTGTCAAAATCTGTGGCCACTCGAGCAAAAACGCCAAAGCCTTCCTCAACTCCTTCAGGTTCAAATCACCACCATAAGCCACCCCAAACACACACTATGGCGAATTGAATGGGACCATAAGAATGGAAGTATTCACAACAGAAACATGCAATTGCTTAACAACAATGTTATGAATAGCCATGGTTAATAGCAAGATATATAACCTTGTGAAGCATGTGCTCGTTCGTTCTGGCACAAGCTCTACAAGTGGCCAACGACGTCGGAGAGAAGGTACGGGTTGGAACCCTCCAATTCGCGCAAGCACTCGCATGCGATATATCGGGTTTGACGATCCGACCCGAAATTTGGCCAGTTGATGACCGTTAACAATACCTCAACCAAACTTACAATTTGTTGAACATGTAATTGAAGCTTCTTCTCAGTGACACAAACGACGATCGAGGTAACGGAGATCATGAACTGTTCTCTGAATGAGATGGTTATGTAAACGCTGTCGATCGGGGATTGGACGACGGTGTGGAGCGCGTCAATTACACGGTCGAGTTGGTATGCGTGGTCGTCATTGGAAGTGAAGAATGAATCGGAGAACTCGTTGAGGAATACGAGGAGCTGGAACTTGACGGAGAGAAGGAAGTCCTTGCGGAGGACCAAGTTGACGAGGAGATCGAAGAGCGAAGGGAGAGAGCTCCACTTGTTCTGCCTTCTCTCTTCGCCGCTGAATTGGAAGTCCTCGATTAGGGTTTCCCATTCCTGAGGTGTTAGCGGCTTCGACGGTGGAGGCGCTGTTGGAATAAATTAATTTTCAATAACCCAGATCATCCATATTGAATCACAAAAAATATAACATAATGCGGAAGCGTACATTTACTCATAAGAGTCAGAATTGTTGGAAGAGTCTGAATCTTGTGGTTCTTTCGATCTTTCTCAACCAAAGCCTTCTGTATTCCTAGGTGGCTGAACTGTAAGTCTTTTGATGGGGAAAGAGCAACAAAGGCGACTTTGGTATATTGGGGACCGAAACCCTGTAGGCATATTTATATTTGAGCATAGCACCCATTAAACCCTTAAGTCCAAATAAAATAGTATCTAAAGCCCAAAAGATAATATATCTAAAATCCAAAAAGATAATTATCTAAGGAACAAAAGATAACATCTGGTTTTATTCTCATTTAATTCTAAATCAAAAGTAATAATGACTTATTTAATTTAACATTTATAACAATAAATGAGATCACCATTATATAAGTCATTTAATTTGAAATAGCATAATTTGTTATTACAATTAATATATGTATTGCCCACAAACAAATTAGGAAATTAAAATAATTTCCTAACAATCTCCCACTTGGGCTATACATATATTCTTTCTTGACATAATCACATCTTATAAACTTTATGCATGCATCTGAATGCTATTTCTCTCATTACTTTAACAATCTGGTCTGTCTCATACATTAGATATGGAACTACCGCAGCTTTTATCACATTAATGTCGCGAGTAAACCATGCCAATCACCATCCTAATATACTTAATGACATAGATCAAATTTGGATGAGTAATATGGAAATTACATGCCAAGTGATCTCATGCATGTCTATTTCCAACTGGTCCAATTTTAAAACTTTATTGAGATCAAACGCAAAACAAATTTTGCAAAATGAACATTTTTCATAACATGAAATAAACCATCAACTTAATTCTGCAGAAAAATAACTCAATATCTGTCATAGGACATATAGCATAAACTTCCACTAAACCAAAGCATCACAAATATTGTCACCCATTCGAGCAGTGTGCTCTTGAAAGACTTTAGGGATCAATTCCTTGGGTAATGAGTTTGCTAGCATATACTCTGTTCCTATATGTCCTATGAAAATCTGTTTTTCTTAAACTTTCTCCTTAACAACTAAGAACTTGATATCTGTATGCTTCGATTTTGTCAAGCTCTTACTGTTATTGGAGTATAGTACTGCTGACTTATTGTCACAAAATATCTTTAATAACCTTTCAATGTCATATACTATACGAAGCTCAGTGACAAAGTTTCGCAACCATATGCCATGAAATCGGAATCAGAGTACCTAATGATCTCCAAATTTTCTGATCTCCGATAAGTAAGCATGTAATTCTTTGTTCTCTTTAAATAACGCATTACGCGTTTAACAGCTATCCAATGATCCATGCCTGGATTGCTCAAGTATCTACCCAACACTCCCACTAAAATGATATGTCGGGACGTGTGCAGACTTGAGCATACATTAAACTCCCTAGTGCTGATGCATAAGGTTTATCATGCATTATTGTCCTCTTAAGATCATTTTTAGGGCATTGCTTGAGACTGAACTTGTCTCCTTTAGCTACGGGTGTGTCCATTGGTCTATAACTTTTCATGCCATATCTACTTAAAATCTTTTCAATATAGTTCTTTTGTGATAATCCAAGAATACCTTGAGAGCGATTTCTTAGTATCTCGATTCCTAATACAAAAGAGGCATCACCAAGATCTTTCATTTCGAATTTGTTCGATAGAAATTTCTTAGTTTCATGCAATAAGCCTATATCATTACTGGCAAGTAGAATGTCATCAACATGTAAGACCAAAAGGATATATTTACTCCCATTGAACTTGCGGTATACACACTCATCTATTATATTTACCTCAAAATCATGAGGTAATGACTTGATGAACTTGTGATACCATTGACCGGAAACTTGTTTGAGACCATAGATAGATTTTCTCCTTTCTCTATTGGATCTCCTTAATGACACTTCTTGAGGTTGTTGAGCTTGCTGTATGGATTGGGATTGAGGAGGATTCTCATTATTTTTCTGTGTTGTAGCAGTATCTTGAGCAACAACGATATTCTCATTGTTCTCTTGTACTGTAACTGGATTTACAGTAGGATTCTCATTGTGCTCTTGTACTGTAACTGTGTCTTGAACAATAATAGATACAAAGGCCTGATCATTGTCAGTTACAGAATCCTCATCAAAAGCAACATTCATAATATTTTCTTCCCCCCCAAACTCAACATCCTCAAGAAATCTCGCATTTTCCGTCTCAAAAATAGCCTTGATGCAAGATTGTAAAACTTGTACCCCCGTGAGCGCTCAGCGTAACCAACAAAGTAGCAACTAATTGTTCCTGAGTCCAATTTTCTTTCATGCGGCCTATAAGGTCGCGCCTCAACTGGACATCCCCAAATATGCAAATGCTTTATACTAGGTCTTTTCCCAGTCCAAATTTCATATGAGGTTTTGTTAACTACTTTGCTTGGCACCCTATTAACGGTCTTTAAGGCTTCTCTCCAGAGTGATTCAGGCAATGATGAATGAATAATCATACTTCTCACCATGTCCTTAAGAGTTCGGTTCCTTCGCTCTGCAACACCATTCATGCTAGGTTTGCCTGGCATGGTGTATTACGGAATAATACCACACTCCTCTAGAAAAAGAGCAAAAGGCCCAGGACGTTGCTCACCTGAACCATCATATCTTCCGTAGTATTCACCACTACGATCAGATTTGACAGCTTTAATTTTTTTTTCAAGTTGAAGTTCAACTTCAGCTTTGAAAGACTTGAAAACATCCAAGGCTTGGGACTTTTCATGAATTAAATATAGATACCCATAACGAGAGTAATCATCTATGAACGTAATAAAGTACCGTTGTCCATTCCAAGAGACAGTAGGGAATGGGCCACATATATCGGTATGTATCAGTTCTAAGACATCTTTAGCTCTCTCGGCACCTAATTTCCTTTCGTTTGTCCTTTTTCCCTTTATGCACTCAATGCAGACTTCAAAGTCTGCCAAATTTAGGGGTCCAAGAATTTCATCCCACACGAGCCTCTGAATTTTCTGTTTAGAGATGTGACCTAGGCGCTTGTGCCATAATGATGCCGAATTTTCATTTAGTTTTTGTTTTGTACCCGTTTGCAGTATTTCATTATTATAGGAATTTAAGTCAAGCCTATATAGATTATCCACCAAATGACCAGAGCAAATATTATTCGAATTATAGAAGAGACTGACTTTATTGTCTCCGAACAAACAAAAATAACCTGATTTGTCCAAACGAGAAACAAAAACCAAATTCCGTCTAAATGACGGTACATAAAATGTCTCTAATAAATCAAAGTAAAATCCACTCGTGGAACATAATCTAAAGGTTCCTATAGCTTCGACTGCAACTATATTGCCGTCTGCCACATAGATGTATCTTTCAGCATCACTTGGCGGTCGGCTCCACAAGCAACCCTGCATAGTAACATTTCCATGAGTAGTAGCAGCAGAATCTACCCACCAAGTATCAACAGGTACATAACTTAAACTAGCCTCAAAACAAACGAAAGTAAGAATTATACCCTTCTTTACACGCCATGTGGCATATTTGGTACAATTCTTCTTCATGTGTCTCACCTTCTTACAGAAGAAACAGATTGAAACTTGATCCTGTTTCTTAGCTTTTTTCTGCTGAGAAGGCACATCCGCAGTGGTATTACGCTTTCTTTTATACTGAGAAGATGAAGCTATGTGAGCACTTTCAGTCTTATCTTGCTGTAGCCTCTCTTCTTCTTGCACACAGTGAGATATAAGCTCATTTAAGGACCAAGTGTCCTTCAGAGTGTTATAACTCACTTTGAATTGTCCAAAGTGTGCAGGAAGGGAAATCAAAATGAAATGCACGAGTAAATCTTCAGACAACTCTAACTTTAGTGCTTTCAAATTTGAAGCAAGATGAGACATTTCCATAATGTACTCCCTTATGTTCCCTTTATCTTTATACCTCATGGAGACAAGTTTGCTCAAAAGACTACTTGCCTCCACCTTTTCATTCTTAGTAAAGAATTTTTCAACATCTTTTAGGAACTGTTTGGCATCTTTATCCTCAGTAATTGAGTCCCGAAACGCCTCAGGAATTGAGCGTTTCATGATCATAATGCTCATTCGATTGGATCTCTCTCATTTCTCTATTTTAACCTCATTGAGATTTTCTGGAGTGGAAGTGGGTTTCTCCTCTTAAAGAGCTATATCCAGATCCATACAACCGAGGACAATTTCCACGATATCCTTCTAAACTTTAAAGTTTGAACCATTTAGCATAGGAATACTGTTTTTTTCTGGCCGAAACCGTGCAAATTGATGTGATCACGTGATACGCACGTGGTTGGGCATTAGGCATTCCACGTACTCAACCGGTCCCTTTAAATACCCGCTCCATGTTTCAGAAATGAAAAAATAAAAAAAGATTTGCTGCGTTCCAAATCGAGGGGGAAACAAACACAACTCTCGAACCTTCTAAATTCTCTTCCTCTTGCTTCCTTCTGGTTCAAGATCTCATTGCAATGGTTCGTACTTCTTTTTAATCACTATTTCTGTTTCTTAATTATTTGTGGATTTCTCTTTTGATTGTTGTAGCCAACATCCATATACTCCATCAAGTCGGTGTATAAGATTTTGAGCTGCTACACTATTGTTCGAGTTTCTTTTCCTTTTATCTTCTGCGATTCCTAGGGTTTTTAATTCAGTTCTTTTCTTTGTTGGCTATGGTGAAAGGCCTTTTTTGCTTCTTTCTGTAACTCACATAAGGCGTAATTGTGTGTGTGCGGTCTTCTTTTCTTACCATGAAATATAAGAAAAATCTGTATTCATTTTTTTCTTTTTTTTTTCAAACATGTAGCTAGTTTCTAATTGTTTGTTGTTATTCATGCATTTTGATAATGTTTAATTGTTCAACTTTGGGGTTTAGTATATGTTAGTAGTATTTTTATGAATACAGATGTTCTATTTTCCCAATATTCCTTCGGTGTCATTCCATTTTGTTTTTCTCTTAGTAATTATTCACTTGATAAGAGAAATCCTACCTTTTTCCCCATATGGTAAGAGAGAAGATGCTGAAATTAAAACATACTGAGCGATTTTAATTTCCAAATTTTAGGATGCTACAAAGACTAGCGTTGCTGTGTTGGCATGTACGGATGAAGCAGTTCTTCCTGTAAGTCAAGTATTTGAAGCCATTAAAGAACTTGGAAATGAAGGGGCTGAGCAATATGATCCTTTGGTGGTTACATCTGCATCATCACTAAGTAATTTTCCCTCTCCTTTCTTTGAATTTCTTGTTTGGGGTATTGGTGATCACTAGAGCTGATTTTGCATATAGCATGTCCTACACCATACAGTTTTAAATTGCTTTTTAAATATAATGAATTTATAAATCAATAAAAAGTTGTACTTTCTACGGTGTGCATCTTCCTTAACTTTGAATACAGCAAGTAAAAGCTTGGTTATATATCTTCTAGACAGATTTTGGTATCAAATGGTGCTGTTATGTGTTGTTTGTATTCAAGGAGTTTATATGCTAGTTAAGTTTCTATACCAATTAGTTTCGGTTGATGCTTCAACAATTAGAGGCTAGCAGCTTTATCCATTGTAATAACGTTTGAAACTGATTTTTTAATGCTTGGCTGCACTCTGTTGGGTATCAAGTTTCATTCAAGTAGGGGAACCTAAGCCTAAATATGCTTCATCTATGAGAAAAATTCAGATCAAGTGCATGCTTATTATCGATTCCTAAAGCATGCATTTTTGGAACCCTTCAATATGATGAATCCAAAATCTTATTGTACATTTATGTGTTTGATTATATTGTAGTGTAGTAGGAGTAGGGGAGTAGGACATTTTTTTTAACCATCTATTGCATACTGCAGGCAAACTGCCAGTAGAATCTTCCTCTGTAGACATTGTGGTTTTAATCTGGCTGTCTCTTGATTGTCCTATGGACCAACTGGTTCAAGAAGGCCTGAGAGTGTTGAAATCAGGTGGAACAACTCTCATTATCAAGTCATCTCAGTCTGCTGCAGGTTCACCTGATACGGTAAAAACAGGCTTAGTTCTACTTGGGGTAAATTTATATTGTTATGCATGATCTTATTTTCCACATTTGTCCTTACAGATTATATCTGATCTTCAGAGCAAGTTATTGTTGGCTGGGTTTATAGAAGCTCAAGTTGTACAATTAAAATCAACTGTCCTATCAGGAGGCAGATTCTCTGGGGTATGTTAATTATCTTGTATCTGATGCTGCTGTCCCTTATTTATCATCAGGTTAATTTACTCATATGTTCTCTCAAGTTTACAAAATGGAATACAGTATAATCATATGGTGGATGTGTTGAGTGATAGACTGTAACACATGCATTGTTTTTCAAGGATTTAATTCTTGATTGGTTTTGAAATCTGATCTACTGTTATTATCATCAAGTCATTGGATCGAGCACATTTAATTTCAACTACATTTTTTCTTCTTTTTATCACAACATATATAATTTTATCTCGATTCACTGTATTCTGCTGATTTTGTCTTCCTATTGCCTCTTGGGTTGACTATTGGACATGTGGCATGTAAAATTATTCCTTTTTGACTTTTTCTGATTGAGTTTGATGAATGTCTTACAAATTCTAATTGTTGGTATGTTATGCCTTGCATGCAGATCAAAGCTAAAAAGCCTTCATGGAAAGTTGGATCATCTTTTGCACTGAAGAAAGTGGTGAAGAATTCACCTAAAGTGCAAATTGATGTAGACTCAGATCTGATTGATGAGGATAGTCTTTTGACTGAAGAAGATTTAAAGAAACCCCAGCTTCCACCTAGTAATGCTTACTTTATAATTGTTGTCCTTAGTTTATTAGGACACTAATACATTAGGCTATTAACTAACATACTTGTCCAATAGGTGATTGTGAAATTGGAAGTACAAGAAAAGCCTGTAAAAATTGCACATGTGGGAGGGCTGAAGAAGAGGAAAAAGCAGTAAAGCTAGGATTAACTGCAGAACAGATCAATAATCCTCAATCAGCTTGTGGAAATGTATGGCTTTTTTTCCTTTGCTATATACAGTTTTACTGTTCATAATCGTTTAGAGTATATCTAATTGCATGTAATGTGTGTGTGCTTTGCTGTCTGTACATTCTGTGCAGACAGTTCAAAGAAATTTAATTTGTGCATTTTTTTATTCATCAAGTTATCTATATGTTTGTTAATTTGATAGCTTTCCTTTTCTGTTTTGTTCAGATTAACTACCCCCCCCCCCCCCCCCCCCCAAAAATAAAAAAAAAATCCCTTCCCTGGTAACTCGTGTAATTAGACTCCTGTGACTGTCATTTCTTTCATTTTCAACTATGGAAGAGTGGCCTAATTCATAGCTACTTTGGTGAGTTCTATAATTGATAAACCATGTTGAATTGAGCCTACCTACCATGATGGAACAAGAATTTCTAAGTGTGGTTTGAACTCTGGTTGTTGTGACACAGTATATGTACACTAGTGTGTGAATATTGGTTTTTCGGTTTTCATCTGTCAATCTTTGCTAGACCTGTTTTCCCTACATTTTTCACTGTGTTCAAAATTTTTTGGGTCTGTGCAGTGTGGACTAGGGGATGCTTTCAGATGCGGTACATGTCCTTACAAGGGGCTTCCTCCCTTCAAATTGGGCGAGAAGGTACTCTCACTCCCTCTCTCAGCTGTTTGGTTTCACTTCTCTAGTATAGCATTTGTTAAAAGTGTGTTCATCATACTTTTACAGGTTACACTGGCCGGTAACTTCCTTGCAGCAGACATATAGCAAAGAAGGGTGCTGTATTATGCTTTATCTTTAGGTGGTTCGTGATTATTTTATTAGTATTAGTCATCTTTGATGCTATCAGAGCCATAATCATCCGAGTTGTTTGATACAATTTTATCTTTCGCTATCTGAGAGACACAAGTTTTGTTGAGTACCATGGTTCTCACAAGTTGAAATGAAAAGTCTAATATATCATAAGCCATAAATCAAGCCAACCTTTCGTCTCTACTATGGGATTTTAGGCCAATAGTATATCCCTTACCTGCGGATTTTTGTTCTAATCTTTTCCTTTTCCTCCTTACCAATTGCTATTAGCCTATTACAATGCAACTTAGAATTTTTATTTTTATTTTTTTTTAATTTTTTTTTTAAGTTTTGGGGTTAACAAAAGAAGAAAAAACGAGGAAAAGCAAAACCCTGTGTAATGATCATTCGAGTGTAGGCTAATCAAATAACTTAAAAACTAGATTTAGACAGGAGCAAAATGGCTATATAGTTTATCAAATATATAAATTAATTTTAAATTTATACTAAATTGAACTTTAAGTAAAATTACAAAATATTCAATTCGAATTTATTTATTTGATTTCATATTTTCATTCTAACTTTCGTTCGTTTAAATAGTTATTTTTGTTAAAATTTATTTTTTTTAATTTAATTTTTTATAAATCATGATAATATCATGTATTATCAATATTATATATTAAATGATATTAAAAAGTAAATTGTTAAAAGTGAAAAAGAAGTGATATATATTTTAGGGGCAAGTCTTGTTACAAATCCTTTAAATATTTTTTGAAGAGAGAAAAAGAAGGGGGGGGGGGTGTCCCTCTTTTTTTTTTTTCTTTGGAAATTTGATTTAAATGTTCAATGACAAATTTATTACTATGTAGTGTGATATATATTGTCAAATGGGAAAAAAAATAAGGACCAAATAAAAATTGAATAGTTTATAGGATTAAAATTGTGTTTTCTGGCTAATATTTAACCATCAAAATAAAAGTGAGTGATTTTTTACCATTAGATGTAATTTCAAACCATTAAAAATACTATTGATGGCCAATTGATGATTATAAAACATCAAAATTGTGAACCCCAGCATTCTTCATATAGAAATACATTACGCATGGAGTATTTATGCGTTTTTAGAATAAAATTAATTGGTGATATCATATTTTTTAAGAATAAAATACAATTTTAAGTTTAGAATGCGAAGTTCATGTCAAACAAAATTAGGTTATACAATTTTTCCTATATTTTAGATATTCTAATTTTACAACCATATTATATATATTTCAATTAAAATATTTTAAGTTTAGAATAATCGACAATTGTAAATGGCAGAACAGAGTTGACCAAAATAGAGCA
Organism: Arachis hypogaea; assembly: GCF_003086295.3. Taxonomy (NCBI): domain Eukaryota; kingdom Viridiplantae; phylum Streptophyta; class Magnoliopsida; order Fabales; family Fabaceae; genus Arachis; species Arachis hypogaea. Next base: position 9,646,225 of record NC_092048.1, read on the forward strand.
ACTCCATCGCCGCCTCGCCGGTTTGAAGCTGTGCGTTTTAATTGAACTGTGCACTTCGGCTTCTTTTTTGTCCTTTGTCACCTCCGCAATTCTAGGGTTTCAGAGCTTCACATTTTTCTGTCCAAATTCTGTTGCAATTACTCGATACATTCCGTTGAGGCAGTGACCGATCGGAATCGAGAAACATCAAGACTCTCGTGTGATAATACGGTACGATTTCTTTCTCCTCTTGTTCCTTGGAATCCTATTTAAATCATTCGCTTGCGAAGATAGAAGTTATGCAAGTTTTCAGCTATGGATACTGCACAATCAGAAGTGAGAACAATATCTGGTAACATTAACGACAATATCGATTTAAATATGTCAAAATGGAATTTAGAATAGCATTGATCTGAAAATTGTCCACACAATAATATTTAATTGAATTCCAAACCAGAGAATTCATTTTCCTTGTTGCTGATGTTTCTCTCTTGAATGCAGATAACCTTGCCTTTCTGAGTAAAAATTAACGTCTATAATAATGCTTCTGGACAAGAATGTCATTCATGAAACGCATTATAAGGTTCTCAATGTCAAGGAAGATTCAAGTTATGAAGAAATCCGTGCTAGTTACCGCTCCGCCATACTCAGTTTGCATCCTGATAAGCTATTGAAATCTTCTGATGCATCCGGCAGCAATCAAACTAGTGGAGATAGATTTCTCAAAGTACAAAAGGCGTGGGAAGTTCTTGGCGATTCAAGCTCTCGTTTATTTTATGATAGTGAGCTCCGAAGTTCAAGGCGTGATGTCTCAGCTGTTGATGTTGCAGAAGATTTAAGCTTAGAGGATATGATGAATGAAGATGACGGAGAAGCATTGGAACTGTTTTATCAGTGCAGATGTGGAGATTACTTCTCTATAGACTCATTGGAATTGCAGAAAATGGGGTATTCCTTGTTGAGGGATGAAAGTAGAATATCTATATTGAACAATGATTCTTTGCCAGGATCAGTAATTCTTCCCTGTGGATCATGTTCTCTAAAAGCTCGTCTGGTAATCAATATGGATGAACACTGAAATTATTTACATATTTTTTTTGTGGTAATGACAATTATTGAGAATTTGAAGTTATTAACATTTTTTATATGAAGATAGCAAACCAATAATATCTCCTCCTTGGATAAAAATTCCTATGGCAAAAACTTGTGTGCCATTTGAAATGTAGAAGTTGGAATTTATGAAGTTAATTTCAATCTCAAGTATGCTGACTCACTACAATGAATGAGAGTAAAATGTTCATGGCTAAATGTAAGGATTTAGAGTATGATATCCACCATCTGAAGTATCAATATGCAAAATTTAAGTAAAAGTGATATTATTTTGTTGATGAGTCGTTACTTATACATACAAGCTATTTGCAAACTGACTATTATGTACAAGGAACTTCTAATTTCCATGCTGTATAAATCATGAGTTTGCTTTCTTTTTCTTCAGTTCCAGTAATCTAGAAAACCACTTTTTATCAACATAGGCCTGACCTTGTCCACTTGAAACTGAAAAATCAAAACAAACTTTCATTAGTTTTGGTTGAATATTTTACATGGTGACTCTTGTATGTATATGACAGCAATAAAAAAGGTTAAGAAAATTTGAAAAGCAATAAACAGTGGCCTCATTGTTAAGTTTTTTCAATATTTTCTTTTTGAAAATTGGAGGTGCTTACATAGTATTGTACCCTCAGATTTCTCGCACAACTCAGAGCAAGTATCCTGCAAATTAATACATGAAAAAAGAAATTAAAGCTTCTAAAATAAGAACTTATAATGATTTGAAATTCTAATGAACACACCTTTACTGTGGAGTTTAGCCTGATAGCATCTTGTACAAGAGAATCCAAATTAACCTCAGATCCTGGTCTGACATATATCACCTGTATTGAAAAGATTAGCTGGGTTAGATTGACCTTAATCATATTTGAATCTGAAAACGATGGACAAGGTACTTTTGCTGTTTTGTTGTTATGAAGCATGATAGCTTCGAATGCCTCCAATGATTGAATAATTAGTATGCACAATGAGGCATAATGATTCCGCCTTAATCTTTAAATATAGTGGTGGTAAAAGCTGTATCCATTAAAAGCATAGTATGTCACAACATAGATAATACCTGAAGTTGACAATAAAATCTTATATTCTTTTGAAAAGTCTTACTAAGTTTTGGAATTGCAAAGAAGGAAAAAATCAAAGCAAGCTTTTCAAATTTATATGCATAATGGGAGATGCAGAAATGATGAAACTCAATGCATTTAGAGACTTACAGAAGGATCACCACCAATTTCGGGTAGTTGCATCTTGCGGTTATCTCTATTTGCCATGAGAACCCATACGTTAAAGTTTGCGTCAATCTTTGATCATCAAAAAAGAAATGGGGTCATCATATAGAATAGAAAACACTTTAGGAGCCAAATAATATATGAAATTTTCATTCTACCAAATTCATAGAGATATTTGTCCTTAGTTGTACCAAAACCTAAATATAAGTTGGTAAGGATCGAGTTTATTCAGCTAGGGGAAAGAAATGGTGTAGATGTAAGCATGACTTGTACTTGTCATGAGACTACTTCTCTCAAAAGCTTAAATTTATAAGAGGAGATCATAAATGGTTAAATCTCTAACACGTCCCTTCGTGCAAGAGCTTCTTTTTGGGTTTGCGCAAATTTTGTACAGGTTTTCTTTCTCTTTTTTGTTAGTTTTATGCTGAGATTTTAACTAATAATGATCGAAGTCTAAACCTTTAGATCATAGAAGTTTTGATACCATATCATGAACTACTTCTTCCAAAAATTTAAGTTTATAAGAAGAAATACATAAATTATTATATCTCTAATAGAACTTTCTCAAATAATAAAAGGAAAAGAGAAGAGGGTAGAGATCAAATTCATAATATCAAAGATACTGCAATAAAAAATATAAAAACCAACAATGATCCATGCATAATAATTTGGGTGAAAAAAAAAAAACAAGGAAAGAAAAAGCCACATTGTGAACCTAGATTCATATGAAAGGAAATAATACCTGTTGGCAATATGGGGAACAACAGGTGCCACACTTTCTAGTGAATGATGTCATAACTCTTCCATCCACTGATAGGCCAAAGCTAGCATGCTGGCATTACCATGCACAAGCATTGACAAGTGACCAATCAAACTAAATTTGAAAATTTTGGAGCATGAATTCTAGGTCAATAATGAACACATAAACTAAACATATTTCAATACCATGTCAGTAACAAATTTGAATCTAAGTTGCTAGTCAAACATTAAAATGAAATACTATGGAACCACCTTTTGGATGTTGAGTTTGATGAATACTTGTGCATCCTTGTGTTGATCATTATCATCTTCAATCAAATCCTGTAACTGCAGCTCTTGCAATGATACATGGTAGTTGCTTGTCCAATCCCCATGATATCTGCCGTCACCTGGTGATATCGTGATCAGCCGGCGACGAGTCGCCCTGCTTGTGTTCTTGCCAATCTAAGTTTGATCACACACAATTGCTAGCTTCAGAATATGAAGAAGAAAAAGAGAAGATGGAAGACACCACCTTGTATTACAAGTTTTGCTCTGTATATATATCATAGATATCAACTTTGATACACTATTAGGATACAAATTTGAATCTTTTAAGGTGACCAATTTGCTTGAAAAAGCAACCTTGCTTCATTGTACTCTCAACTTATTAAGATATATTTTGATGATACTTTGTTTCACAATATCTATCACTTTGTAAATTTTGGAATATTCATAACTCAATTAATTTGTATGCAATTTATTACCAGATTTATTGAATTATAAATGTATCAAATTCCCAAATTTACACTAATAATCAACCGTTCAACATATTCAAGATACATAAGCACGCATAGAAACAAATAAACAAACAAGGGTTAAGAACTTAAAGAGAAGGTAGTGAAGAATGAAGAATGAAAAAAAAAAATAGTTAGTTAGTTAGTTACCAATGGAGAGTGAAAGTTATCATTTCTTTTGGTAGAGGCAATGGCATTGTTGGAATGATTGTGAGAATTCAACTGAGAGTGCAACCTGATGGTGTTGGATTGGTGGCATGGATTGAAAACTGAATTGAAGATCCTTGGAGACACCAAATTTGAAGCTTTGGCCATAACAAATGATAACTCACTGAACAGAAGAGAATAACACAAGTGATATTTATGTTTGGTTTTATGGGTTGAAACCTTATCTTCATATGTGATTGGGTTTGAGCCTCGTATGCAAGTGTATCTTTATCAGTTAGTTTATAAGGAAAGTTGAGTATAGGCCATATTCTAAAATATTGCTAGTGTAAAAATAATATTACTTGTTCGTATTTTATATGTAGTAATTTTTTATATAAACAATAAAAAAAAACATTTTTTTTTTACTTTTTAATAGATTTGATGATTTAAAATTTTTATCATTTATAAATTATAATAATTATCTTTTAAACACTAGTTGATATAATCTAAAATGTATAGTTTTTAGAGGGGTTTGATAGTTAAAATCCATCAAAATTGTTGTATAAAATATAAATATTTTCACTTGATTTATTCAATAATTTATTTTCGACTTATTTTTTAAGATTTAAAAAAAATGCTATTTTTAAGGTTATGCTGGTTAAGTTTTTTTTTTTTTTTTTTTTTAATCTTTTTCCTTCTCGTTGATTCAAGACTACCACATTTTTTAATTAAAAATTATCAAACGCCTACCAGTTATCTAGAGAAGAAAAGTTGTGTTTTTAACTTATGTTTTCTAACCTGAAAGAAAATCAAATTAGGATTATGATCAAATTATTACACTCTATTAAATGTAATCAATACAAATCTTGTAAAATTCAATCCAGATTAAACAACTTATGAATATAGCATCCTCTTTTTCTTTTTACCAAACGGATGTTTCTTTGTTGTTTATAAATTATAATACATTACCATATGCATGTATGATTTCATCCAATTTATACATCTCAGATTGAACTTCAAAACGAAGATAATTGTCAAAGAATGGTTGGTTCGGTGTAAAATTTATGCTGATAACTAATGGCTACTATTCATGCAATGCTATTATTTATTTTTATACATAAGGAAGAAACCAAATTGATACAAATTAGTCAAATAGAAGGGACAAAAAATCGCCTTGCTTACAACAACAAAAAATGGCTATTATTTCACTTAACATGTATCTTCTGAGGAAGCAGAGAGTTTGGCAAAAATCTTTTTACAGAATATGGGAAACCAAAAAATCTAACAAGATTTTGGCAATCCTTCTTTGCCTCTATGCTATGAGCTTGCAAGTTGAGGTGACCCAAGTAAGTTTCCCCTTCATAAATATAATACAGTTGCTGACACAGAAGAATACTCAGTCCTATCTGCACTGAAACACTTGCAATGATTATGTAAACAAGAATAACACCCCTTGAGGATTGGAATAGAAGAGAACTCAGTGCAGTAATCATAATTTCGACGATACGTCTCGATTGAGGAAATAGGCCTATAGGCCCATCCAAGTTTTCAAAAGAGTATGTCAGTGATGGCATTTGCCATATATGGGACATTGCATATATGGACATTATAGAAGCATAGGAGGTTCCGGCCAAAGCGGAGATGAGGAAGGCGATGAAGCAGCGGTGGTTATCTGCACCAACACAGTTCCCAATCTGCCAAGAGGACAAAAAATTGCCATACATTAAGATACAGAATTAAAGATAGTATGAAGTCCTATTGTATGACAGTCACCATTTAATATCCATTCCAAAACCTATTGCTTTAAAAATTTAGCACATTGATAACTCAATATATTTGGATGTAATTTGTATCTATATTTATTGAGCTGTAAATGTACCAAATTTCCAAAGTGACAGATATTTTGAATCGAAGGGACTAGTATACATGCAGTGATTATAACTATAAAACTTGAGACACTTGGAACAAATGAATCATGCTGCTGACCACGACATACTGAATTGCAAACCAACTAGAATACCAAAAGAAAGAAATCCTAAATAGTAAATACAACCTGCATTAGAACTTTCTTTTGATTTGGAGAAACTTTCAAAACATTTCTTACATAGAAAATTGTTTTGTAAGGTCTACACTATATTATTGAAAACAAGAAAAGCTTTAGTATAGAAGAGTACAACAATATATAAGCTAAAAATTGAAATTTTCATATTTAGAAGATGATGTTAACTTACAAATGGGCAGTGGTGATCCATGTCGAGTATACATTTTCCACATGTTCGACAGTGATGGGTTCTCGGTGACTTAGGTTTCGAGCAGTAGTAACAGAAAGTGTAATTTTCCAGTTCATTTCTACCTACAGTTGGGTAACTTCCCCATAATATGTTTGGAGGCGATCCAGCACCGTGAAATGCAACGAGGCTGAAGAAAGAAATGGTGGCTATGGACAAGATTGCTGAAATGGTAGAGTGAAAAATTCCAGAAAAGAAACTGAAAGAAAAGACAATGGGAAGGACTGCCCACACTGCACCAACTGCACAAAAGATCAATGAATTGAGAAGAATCAGATATGCAGTTACAAGTCTCTTCCTTTTTTATTTCTTAGGTGCATGCTTCAATGAAACCAGCTACATGATAATAGATATGATAATAATACAGGTAATGATGAGCCTGCAGAAGGAGCAGTGAAGTGCAAGATTGTTCTTAAAGTAAATTTTGCTCAAACAGGGCGAAAGGCACACAATCATTAAAAAAAAAAAGAGGGGGGTGGGGGGTTGAAAAAGAATTCTGCAGACCAACAATTGCAGATGAGCATCAATTGATTGAACTAAAATCAGATTCAAATCCTCACTACAAAATTTGATTATAAATGTTCTAGACTCTAACCTCTCCTTCAACTCATTCAAGAAAACTGAACTTCATAACATACGTTTTAATCCGAACCCATACAATTCAATCAATTTTGGTACCCTTTCTTTTAGTAGGATTCTATGACCCTTTTACAACAATGTTTCATTTAAAAGAAAAACAAGAAAAAAAGGCTACCAGAAAATCCTGCCTTCGAATATAACTACCAATCCACTTGAAAAATATTTTAAACAATTTCGGTTTGAACTTCACAACCAAACCTCATAAACTGAACAGGCATTTAATGGCATAAGTAGCGTGGAAGAACATTAGTGGCTTACATATTATAAAGAGCATAAACACAAAGACAAATGAAACGATGCACCGCTCCCACAGCCGTCTCCACCAACAGCCCTTAGTGACATTTTTCTGCTTGTTTGGATTTGTTAAAGCTCCACACCAGCCACATTTGAAAACAGATGTACAAGTAGGAAGCGAAAGGCGCAGTCCACAACCCCAGCATGTTGTTTCATAATTCTCAGAAACTGTAGTCACATGCTGCTCCTGTATGATGAGAATTATATGAGCAACCAATGAAGCTAGAAATCTCAAAAATGTTGTAAAAGTAAAAACGCAAGCAATACAATACATGGAGCCATCCATTTACCAAATGACTAAAATAGCTAAGTAATGCAAGTTCATACATGGAATCTTCATCTGTAAGAATCTCCTCTTATAAATATCAATACAATAAAACTCCCTAAGGGAGCACAACACAGCCATTAATTGACCACATTCGAATTTCTCAACTCCCCAAAGAGTTTCGAATATTGCAATTGTTAAGCGCATTTCACATCAATTTGACATGATTTTTCAATGTCACCTCATCCTCCAAAGTAGTAGTTAACCGATGGTTTTTGAGATGCAAAAAGCCAAATATACCCAAGTTAAAATCTCCACCAAAATGTAATGAGTTTACCATTCATCTAAGAGATACTAAAAGGAATTTCCACCCTCTGCCAGAAAGAGACAGAGAATCTTCCTCCCAATAAAACCCCATTATCGAGAAAACAGGCCAATTATCTTAAGTTTCTCCCCTCTTGTCAAAATGTCATTCTTCAAAAGTTCCAAGTGATTCTTCTCCTTCCTTGGTGTTACTTTTATCAAAAAAGTTAAGGGTGTTACAGACTTAAACTAACAAAATGCTTTTGATTCTAATCAAATTTCACAATTTTTTTTTTGTTTTCAGTTACAAAGTTCTAATCATCCAAGGTGCCAAAATATCTGAGGATTCTTATATGAAACAACCAAAGATGATTCAAAAGAAACCAATTCAGAAATGGCAACAACAGATAACTAACAACATAGAAAATATGAAATGAAAAAATGGATGCTACCTAAAACCTGAAAAATGGAGGGAAAATATAACAAAAAGAAAATAAACAAATTCAAAACCAACCTCAGGTAAAGAAGAAGAAGAGGAGGAGGAAGAAGAAGAAGAAGCCATGAATGCGAATATGCAATTCCTTGCTCCTCAAAAAGTGGATTGTATTGTACAACAACAAAAATCAACAAATATTTACATAGCAAAATTACAAAGTACTCTGTTCTGGTAGGAATCAAAACAATGTACCTGTTCTTCTCTCTCTCTCTTTTTTTTTTTAACAAAAAAAAGTTTTAGAGAAACAAACAATGTATGAGAGGTTCTCTCAGCGATACCGGAATCAACCGGGTTGATTCCAAACTACCGATGAATGGAAGTTATACTTGGCTCTTTTTTTAGTTAGGAACAAAAATTTATTTTTAAAAAAAATTCATAAAATAGCGAAATGAAATGAATAAATGATTTTGATTTTATAGAAAATAATTTAATTTTGATTAACTATATAGGAAATTTTATACATACATTTAATTGTGTATACGTGAGTAAAAATAATTTTATTTTACAATCATTAAATAAATATATATAATAACGAACGTATTTAAATAATTATATAAAATGATTTATACTTGTGAATATACCAGAATTAATCTTAAAATATATATTCTTGGGAGATATCCTAAGAAAAATTCGTGTATTATTATTATAAGAGAAAAATGGTTAATCAATTTGAACTACAGAGGAATTTGTTCTCTCTGACATAAAATTCTAAATACTGCATTTCATTTTTTATTTTCATATATTATACTTCTTCTAAATTGACAAATTCATTTTGCTATTATTAGATTTCTTTTTCGGCAAAAGTTATTGGTATCTCCTATGTTTAAAGTTTGGTTTTTTCTATAATTTTATTGGATTTTTAATTAAGTCTTTATATATATATATTTTAATTAGACTTCTATACCATATCAGATTTTATAATTAAATTTTTATTATGACAAAAACGTTAAAATTAATAAAATATTCTATTAAATTATACAGAATATTCAGTCGAGTGTTAGCCATATTTGTTTTGTTTAATAGAATATTTTATTAATTGGTTTTCGTTTTGTCACAGAAACTTAATTACAAAATCTGATATAATATAGAAATTCAATCGAAAAAAAAAATTTAAAAACCTAATTAAAAATTTGATAAAATTATAAGGACCGATAAAATGATTAAACCATAAAATTTCTATAATCTTACGGTGGTAGGCACGTAGTAGCTAAACACTTTAATTTTAAGACACCAAAAAAAAAAATACTTTAATTTTAGGTGGCTAAAGTCTTAAATTTTTCAATTCTATTTATGAGTGAATTTGAATGTATTATTTTCATTTTCTTCTCTCTTGATACACTTTTTTAATATTTTCTTGACCACCAATTTCACCTTCAAACAATGGGTAATGATTCAGTTAATTTTTTCAAATTTTTTAATCATGTTGATCAAAATAATTACAAGGTTAAACTATTTTACATGTGTATTCAATCACATAACGTCGCATTAATAAAAATAATTATCTTTTACATTGATTACATAAATGATCATACAAATAAATAGTTATAATTGCATAACTGTATAAAACATTTTAAATAATTCATAAAGATTTAACTTTATGCATCCTATTATAAATATATTTCAAGGTAATTAACCATGCCAAATCTTTTTGAAGGCAAAACATGAAGACAAGTCAAAGTGTTATGTACATTCATCCTTTTTTCTTTTTTTTTTTGACGGGGTACATTTATGTTTTTTAAATAACACCAAAAAATCATTCAAATTAGACACAGAAATATTTGTTCTCTAAATTTGTCATTGAAACATTTTATCATTTAAATTGATCATTTTAAGATTATAAATTAATCATTTTTATTCTTTCATTATTTCGTTAACAGTTTTTATCAACGATTGATGATATAGAATATTAACTAACAGTATACAGAATATTAACTAACAATATACATAATATCTAACATGTCCAATTAGACGTTTAACAAATACGTTTTATGAAAATCTATACCCATTTTCCCAATTACATAAATCCCCAATTACATAAATTCTAATCCCAATATAACCTAGCGACACTAAATTAATAGATTTTCGTAAACATATTCGTTCATCATCAAATTAAACGTACTAGGTATCGTATATGTTATCGGTTAACATTCCAAACCATCAACCAATGACAGAAATTGTTAATAAAGTAATGGAAGAACAAAAATAATTAATTTATAACCTTTAATTGATAAAATATTTCAAAGATAAATTTATAAAATGATCCATCTTTTAGAGACTAAATTTGACCAGTAACCCAAATAAAAATTTGTAACCATTCCAAAATGAAAATTTTGGATAACTTGCCCAAACAAGCGCCACATTTTTTCTGATTCTTCACCTCCATGATTATAACTAATCACAAAATGGATGCTACTTGCCTACTTTTGTCTATATATGCTCTTGTAAATTATTCATACAATGAACAAGAACTTAATATTGAGTCTTTTAGAACATTGAAGAAGGTGAATAAATGGTAGTCATGGCCAATTTAAATGTCTCACGCCATCATCACTCAAGTTCCATGCTCCTGCTGCCATTTCATGATATAACTGGTCCCAACCCCAACTTGAGAACCCGAGGAAAAACCAGTAATTATCAGCTGGTTTATTTGCTGACTTTAGTTCCTCGATTCTTCGAATTGTTGTTACCTGATCAAGAAAGTAAATTCCGGGAAGGATTTCGGGTGAAGAACCACCGGAAACTGTTGTTAAAGATGAAAGAGGCAGTCCAGATTGCATAACTGGACCACCAAAGGATAGAGGAGCCTCCTTAAGCTTTTCAAATCCTTCTTGGAGTGTAGGCAGAACATTCCATTCTATAGGCTTGTTAATGATAAGACCTTGAAATCCGGTTAATTGATCAGCTGCCACGATGAGAATCTTCGCTCTGTCAAATGGCTGAACCCCAGAAAGCTTTTCTGTGGCAATTAGCACTGAACCAGTCATCACTTGAGACAATGCTTCATGTGATCCATCTGATACAGGTGAATTCATCACATTAGGTCTGACGACCTCGTCCACCATGTTATCATGAACTGGGGCTGCAACATATTTGCTGTGTTTATGAAGTGATTCTTCATGGATTTCAGTTTGCAAAGTATCATACAAATCTTGATTCTTCACTACCCTCTCAGATACCCAAAGAACTGCTAAATCGTGAGATAAAAATCATCATTAAGACTACCACTTTGTTTATGGCTAATAAAACAGATGACAAATAATTGAAAGATGGCATGCAAATACAAGAAGGAAGAAACAGAAGATACATCAGCCACAAGTTTGTGATTCTACTACTCAAGCCCCTTTGATGGCAATGACCTCCATAAAGTGTGTGATCCAAGTTTGACACAATTATTATCCGGTTCCTTTTTGATAAACTGAAACATTCAACAAGAGTCTATGATACATGAATGCCTACCTTTCTCCTTGATAAGATTATGAAAGTTACTTCCATGGTCAGCCACAAACTTCATAATATCAATTACTGCCATATCTCCTTGATAAAGAATAGCTTTCTTGATTTCTGCCGGAAATAAAATCAGTGCAGGATAAACCTCGCCCTGCATATTAGAACATATACCAAAATAATCAAGTGGCTATAATTTCCAAAAATTTCAACAGAATAAAATGTGTTGTGTAAAAAATTAATAGCAAATAGATAAGCAAGATAGAGCAACAAGGATCAGAAAACATGGTTACAAAAGTACCTGATTTGCTGACTTCAATATCAAGTCACAGTCATTCAACGTACAATCTAATAAGTAGATTTCAGGAAGCTTCAGCGTAACATAATCCAAGCCTTCTGCCATGTAATCATCAATTGTAAGACTGTTAGAGACTGCATCTACCATATCACCAGGAAATTCATCTAAAATTCAATTCACATAACAGAAAATTCTTGCCCACCATTCCACCCGATAAGAACAATTAAGATTCACCAAAGGATCAGTGTTCATAATAACATGCAAATGGATAAACAAATAAAAAGACACATATATACAATATTACTGATCAGAAATACCTTTCACATCCTGGGATCCACTCTTCAACATATTTGCATAGTCCTTGATGGCCAAATATACTTCCCGTACAACCATTTCCATTCTCTGGCAAAATGCACACCAACTATTGCTAAACAAGACCAACACATCTTTATTCCATGCATTAGAAGCATTTTCTTTATTAGACAGGTTGAAACCAATAACAAGTTCAGAGAAAGTGCAAGTCGTGATCCTAGGTATAGAGTCCAGCTCATGAAAATCCAAATTAACAAATGGAGGACGGGTGGCCTCCCTTTGGCCTTTAAGAACATGTCCTGACCGCTGATATGGATACAGGGTTCCATTAAGAAACTCGGAAAGAAAAGCATGCACTGAAGAAAAGTCGAAAGTTTCCTCTTCAGGGTAAACATAGTGTTGTTGCCAAAAGGGGTCAACTATAACCAAAGATGGAATTGTAGAACCCCCAGTTAGACTTTTAAGTAACTGGTAATTTCCATCAGAATAGAAAAAAGAACCATTAAAACCAATAAAATGAGACTTTCCTTCCCCGATCGTGTACCCATCTGAAGAATCTTCTGTTTCCAGTTTCAAGTTGGCAGCAGAAAGATCTTGATCACCAACAGATTCTTCAGAGTCCCCATATTTTATATCATTACTCGAGACAATAGTAGGTGGCTTCACTTCGTCATGCTGAGAAGATGGATCATTTAAATTGGGATTGTTCTGAAGCTCAATAGCAGATCTATGTGGAGCATTTTCCTGCTCTACAGTATCCGTATGGCCTTCTTGAGAAGTTTCTGTTGAAATTTGATTTGACTGAAACTCTGACAGTGGTTGTTCAGCATTTGCTGACTTGATATCAATATCATCAGATAAAAGTTGGAAACCTAAATCCTTTGCAAGGGAACTAAGTTTTGAAGCCTTCTTTTGCTGGAGAAGGTAACCAAAGATCTCACTCAAAGAACTAGCTTTTATATCCGAAGCTATATTTTCCAAACGAAGTTGCTGACCATCTTTTAGAAGCATGATGGAAGACAGCTTCTCCTTTAGTTTAATCTTCTGAGCTGTCATAGACAACTTTAACTTGGGATGCTCAGATTTACTCTTCCACTCATGATAATCTTGGATAGAAACTTTCACATGATTATCATTGCTATTATTACCTGCTTGATTCACAACATTATAGTGTTGTGCCAATACTCTAAAAGCATCAAGTGCTTCCTTACTTTTTCCCCTAGTCTCAGAGGAGTCAGATGATCTATCAACAAATAAAAGTACTGATGGCTTGTTTGCTGGTAGAATTGGATCCCGATCATGTCCATTACCTTCCAGCTGAATGATAAAAAGCAAGACAGTATCAGTCTAAAAATGGATGTCAATTGAAAGATGTATGGGAGCTTGCATTTATATCAGCAAACTAAATTACTCCACAATAAGAATACAGTCATAGCTCATCCATGAGATAGGAAATGAGAACAATGAAATATAAAACCATGACAAACAATGAAGAATTTGGAACAACTACAAAAAGCAAAAGTTAGGAAGGTTTTATTCACCTCTTTGACAAAATAATTATTCATCTGCAAAACATAGTTCAAGTCATCCTCTACTTTAATAATTTTTGAACAACTTGAACACCCAGCTTGGTAGAGAACTGCAAACCACGAACCAGATTCATCAACACCAAGGGATGAAAGCATTGATTTATCTGAAACCAGACCAAATTTATGTCGTTCTGGAGGCAGAAAGAATTCTCTCACAGCAGTCATGAATTTCAAGTAAAAAGAATGAAACCATTCGAATTGTTCAGGTGAACAGGAATATGGAACATGAAAAGTTGTATCCTTAGAATCCTCAAGAAGACCATCATTTACTGAGGCAGATTCCCCAAGCCCAGGAGCTTCACAGAACCCATTATTGATACCAAGTTCCGCCTTGCACATATGATTCTCTGGTAATTTCAGGAGGGGGAAAAAGAAAAACTGATATGATGAATTTATTATGTAATCTGAAAACTTCACATTTGTCATGCACTTAGATAATACCAGGCACCTTCTGGTTAGTCTTCCCACTTGATACTGGAAGTTTGTCATTCCCTCCGCTAAAGCCCATTCCAAGGTGATCACCTGCAAGGAAAGTTCTATTATTTTATACTAAAAGCATCTTGCAACAATGTTGTTCAATAATACCACTTCTAAACATATGAAAGGAAAATGCTTATATGTTGGCTTCTGTGCAACAACTACAACCATTAACAGATTACAAGTAGCATATATGATGATACCAGTTCCACCCATAGAATTCAATGGGATAAACATAAACATCCCCACTCATGATGCCTCCAATGGATGCAGTCCTTATGCTAGCTGTGGATCACACCATTACTAACAAATAAATCCTATGGCCTAGCATTTGATCCAACAATATAAACACAAAAGTATAAGGGAAAAAAACTGAGCATCATACAATACCAAAATGTTTAACTAAAACGATAAACACCAAATCCAATTAAGTAACACAAGTGACGAACATCCAGACACTAACCTCGCATGCTAAACCCATTTTCTGTTCCATTTTTCCTACTCTTGGCTAGCAGCTTCGGGGTCCAACCACAAAAGTCAACAAGAACCAGAACCTTATCGGTTGAATCGACGAAGACTCTCAAATCCTCAGGAGTGTTGAGGGATTTGAGAGGAACCTCCTCAGGCGCAAGAAACATGTAAGGACGCAATGAAGACAAAATGTTCCTGGCATTGAACCTCCCTCTGTACTTGTAAGACACGGAATAATGAAAATAAAGCACTGATATCCCATCAGCACTAGCACCAAGGGAATCTGCCAGCATCTTCTCAATATTCCTATGCATATACATCAATTTCAGATTGCCAAACTCTTCAAACCTATCAGAAACCATTAGTGACACATCCTTCATAAGAGAACGAGCCTCACCAGACCCTAGGATTCAAAAATTAGGAATAAAACATCAGAACTTCGTGTAGATACGAACTTCAGTGACAGAAATAATAATTTGCTTACATGGAATAGTGAGGAGAAGGAGGATGTGGGGATAGAGTTGGATCTGAGAAGAGAAATTGTGTTTGGTGAGGATCTCCCATTCGCCAACGTTGCGCGATGATGATGATGATGATGATGATGATGGTGGTGACGATGCTACAACTAGTTGTACGGTAGGTACCACTGCGACTAGCACCGTGAATATGGTGATGAAGAATAGTGGTTTGTGATTCTTCATCGGAGCTTTGAGCTTTGTGAGTCACTGAATGAAATGACGTGTTATCAGTATCAGTGTTATGTTCAAGGCACTCAGTACTCACTCCAGAGTTGCCATGACCGCTTTACTCGCTCGCCGAGGCGCGGCGATGTGTCTTGTAGTGTGATTTGTTTCGAGTTTCGAGGTAATTGTGTTTGTAGCTAACTAGCTACAGTGTAATAGTTGCAAGTAGCCTGATACTGTTCTGGCTTGTGTTGTTGATGAGAACGAGTTATAGTCAACAAGTAACAAGCGGGCCGGCCCAATCTTCCTAGACCGGAGATCAGCTTCAATTTAATTTGGTTAAGTTACACGGTTAATTTTTATATTTTTGCTGAAATTATAATTTGTTCTTACATTTTAAAAATTTATAATTAAATTCTTAATCTAAATATAAATTTATAATTGGATTTTCATTGACATTTAACACTTTAAAAAAATATTAACGAATTTTATTTTATTTTATATTTAGTAAATTAAAAAATTTATGTATTTATACTTGAAATTTTTAAAAAATTAAAGATATTTTTAAGAATATTTAATGAAGAATATTTTAAAATTAGTTTGTATTCATTTAAATTTAATTTTATATTAATATTTATTATAATATCTTTGAAAAGAGACGTTGAGGACTAAGATTTTTTTTATGAGTCAGATTGAGAGATTAGTGAAAGATTGGACTTGGATTAGGACAAGAACCTAGAATTGAAATTTTTTTTTTTAGAGACCTAATTATATTTTTTAATTTTTAAGAATTTAAATATTTTCGAAACAAAAAATCAGGATATATTTATCTTTTTTTCAATAAATTTAAACATAATTCGATTTAAATTATGTAAATCAATCGGATCAAATCAAGTTTGATAATTATAATATGAACAATTATATTTATTATTGTTGTTATAATAAACAGATTTTGTTCTAATTTATTAAAAATAAATTATTAATCAATTTAATAAAGACGTCAAATATCATGACATATATAAAAATCTTTAAAACAAAAAAAAATATTTTTAATATCTTTATCAAAATGGTTTCCTTTACTATTATAACATTCTTACTATATAATTTAAGTAGAGTTTTTCTGTGATAAAAAAAAATCGCCGTAGAAAAACTTGCCATAAATCAATTTGATTTTTTTTACACTATTTTATTCAAACTAATTCTTTGATCCATTTAGTTTCTCTTGGTAAAAGTAGTGAGCTTTATGCAAAAATAAAATTCATCATCTCTGTTATTTTCTTTTAAGATCTCTTTACTCTTTGTCTAAAAGCAAATGACAGAACTTGTATTAAGCCATTAACAACCTTTTCCCTTAATTCTATACTCCAAATTTCACCTTCATTTGCATATACATTAGTTGAAAGAACTTTTTTTTTCACATCGCAAATCTAAAACTTGCAACCTTGGTTCACCTAATAATGTTCAAGATCCGACCTTCCTATAATACCCACTTTTACAACACTAATCGAATTGAAAAAAACTCGAGTGATCCATTTTTTGACATTATTATTGATCAAAAACCCTTAAAAAAAAGAGTAAAGGACAAATCTGTCCCTAACTTTTTTTTCTGCGGACATATTTCGTCCCCGAAGTTTGGAAAATACTTTAATGTCTCTGACCCTCCAAAAAAGTGGACATATTTACCCCTCCGTTAGAGTCGCTCCGTTTGCCCTGACAAAAAACGGTGACGTGGCTCCCGTAGCACTGACCTGGCCGTTACGGGCTGCCACGTGGGAAGGACTTTTGAAAAGAGGACGTATTAGTCCCCATGAACCAAAACGTCGTCGTTTCTTTCCCACTCCCAATCTATGAAATCGTTGAGCCCTAATCCTTCGAATGCAGTGTGAAGGTGAAGCGGGTGAAGGAAGAAAGGGAGCATTCCAACCCATGGCATCCGACGGAGCTCGGCCACAAGTCCGACGGCCAGACCATCAAGTGGCTCCTCCGCCAGGCCGAGCCCTCAATCATTGCCGCCACCGGAACCGGAACCACTCCCGCTAGCTTCTCCTCCGTTTCCGTCTCCGTACGCGGCGGTGCTGGCTCTCTCTCTTCTCCTTCCTCAACCTCCGCATCGTCTTCGCTCGACCACAAGCCCTTGCTCGCTCCCACTCCCTTCATACTCGGCAAGTGCATACGCACTGACGACGACGCTTCCGCCAAGGATGACGACGTCTCCGTGGGCCCGCCGTGGGGTCCTTAGTGATTGCTATTTCAGGGGAGACCCATTAATACCGGGCATGCCGGACGACGTTGCTCTCAATTGCCTTCTCCGCCTGCCGGTTCAGAGTCATTCATCATGTAGAGCTGTATGCAAGAGGTGGCACCTGCTACTTGGAAACAAAGAGAAGTTTTTCACCAACAGGAGACAATTGGGATTCAAAGACCCCTGGCTTTTTGTATTCGCCTACCACAAGTGCACCGAAAAGATCCAATGGCAGGTTCTTGACCTCACCCACTTTTCGTGGCACTCTTTTTGTATGTGGCGGTATGGTCTCCGAGGTCGACTACCCTCTTGACTTGGTCCTTTTATATCTCTCCAAGGGGACAAGTCTATGATCCCATAACAGATAATTGGGAAAACATGGCTGTTGGACTTAGAGAAGGCTGGACCGGTTCAAGTGTCGTTGTTTATGGCCACTTGTTTGTTGTCTCTGAGCTCGAAAGAATGAAGCTAAAAGTCTATGACACGGAAACAGATGGCCCCCCTTTGCCTGGGCAAATATGCAAGCCTTTTGCTATCAATGCTTGTGATTGCCATATTTATGTCGTGGGCCGAAATCTTCATGTTGCTGTTGGTCATATCTCTAGACTGCTTCCAGACGAAAATTCTGACGAAAAATGGAGCTTCAGTGTTCGGTGGCATGTAATCGATGCACCAGAGAGTTTATCTGATCTCACTTCTTCAAGCTCTTAGGTGCTGTTTGCATAGCTTTTCTTATTCTCTCAGATCTGTTTTCTCCATATGCAATTTCTGGTAAGTTGCTGATTCTATTTGAGAGTGTAGTAATTTTTCCAGAATTATAAGGAGTTTTTACAAGTTCTTCATAAATTGCATAATCTGGACTGGTTGAATTGTGAATTGAGCCTGTGAAATTGAATTTGTGCTCTGTTGTTGGTGAATATGTCGCTGAATTGCTTGTTGAATCTGAATTTGCTTAGACTCCTGCCTCTCGTTTTTCTTGAAATTTCGCTGATGTTGCTGCGATTTGTTACTCTGTTGATTCTTTGTTTATGTGTTTTGGATGCATTGCTGATGATTCTGGAATTGCAGAACTGGAAGTGCTGAATTTGCTGCTTCTGGATTTGGTGAAGTATTGTTGATTAGAAATGCAGAAGGGGATTAAAGTGTGTTTGGAGGGGTGGGGGAGAAACGGCGTCGTTTTGGGGTGAGAGGACTAATATGTCCTGTTTTGAAAAGCTACACGTTTTGGTGTGAAAGGACTAATATGTCCTATTTTAAAAAGTTACATGCCACGTGTCATCTCGTAACGGCCAGGTCAGCACCACGGGAGCCACGTCAGGTTTTTTTGTTGAGTCCAACGGAGTCACTTCAACGGAGGGGTAAATTTGTCCGCGTTTTGGAGGGGTCAGGGACGTGAATGTATTTTCCAATCCTTGGGGACGAAAATGTCCGCAAAAAAAAGGTCAGGGACGGATTTGTCCTTTACTCTAAAAAAAACTCAACGTTTGAGCTTGAGTGGGAGAGAGCTCAAAAAGAGAGCTTGAGGGTTAAGGAGAGTACATGCGAATAGAGCAAAGAAGACGAAAAAGATGTTTGTGAGGTTTTTTTTATTAGAGTAAACTATCATTTTTCCTCATGAAAGTTTAAAACGCTGACAAATTTATTCACGATTAAACAAAATTATCTTTTCTACTCATAAAAGATAGATTTTTGCTAATAAAACTTTCCAAATCCTAAAAAAAGATTTAAAATTTTCAAAATACCCTCTAATATAACCTAACTCTAACTTCCTTTTTTACTCTGTATCACCACTTCTCCAATTCTAAGCCCCACCACTATCTAAATCCTTCCTCACCACCACTCTCATCCCCAACTATCACCATCACTGTCGCTATCACTCCCACTGCCATCATAGGCATAGCCTCTTTCTCTAATACCTCGGCAAAGGTAGAAATAGAGTGACAGTAGTGGTGGCTTAGCAGTAGCGATTCCAACAGCAGTAGCGACAAGATCTGCGCATCATCGCCACCCTTGCTCGAAGATATGTGTTCGCCACCGTTGCTGCTCTATCAACAAGGGCCGTGAACATTCTCTGCTTTCTCTTCGCAAACACGCATGAGGTTCTGCATAGTGGTGGCACTCTTGATTCTTTGAGCTCCGCTTCGATGACCCAATTCTTGGCCTTCTTGTTGCCTTTTACAAAAAATTCGTGGACTTTGATTGGGACCATCTTCGGCAACAGTCTCTACGCCAGCGTTTCGACCTTGAAGCGCTGCTCACGAAGCTTCGAGGTTAGGGATTGGGGGTTCAAAGATTTGGCAATACGTCGTCGTCGTGGTCTTTTTAATTTTCAATTTTCAATTTTTGTTGCTTCATTTTCTAATTTTGCATCTCCATAATCTGATTTATTATTGAATTGTACATCTGTGATTATTGAATTTGAATGATCCACTTCTGTTGTTGGAATTTGAATTTGTGTTTGCAGTTCTGTTCGTTCTGTTGCTGAATCTATAATAATATGGTTCTATTAAGGTCTTGTTGTTTGAATTTAAATGTGAAATTTTGAATCTGAATGCTCCTCTTCTTCAAAATAAATTTTTCAGCAATGATGAGTAAATTCTCTTTTTAGTCATTCTCTCACTCTCTGTTTCGGCTTTCTCTCCACTCTTCCGCCCTTGCTCGATCAGGGTGGTAAAGAGAAGGATTTGAGGATGAGAGTGGTAATGAAGAAGGATTTAGTGGGATTGGTGGTGTGGAGTAAAAAGAGAAGTTATAGTTAGATTATATTAAAGAATATTTTGGAGATTTTAAATAATTTTTTAAGATTTGGATAATTTTGTTAAAAAAAAATCCATTTTTTATGAATAGAAATGATAGTTTTGTTTATTCGTGGATAGATTTTTTAGATATAGTATATATTATTATTTATTAAAACAAAAATATTTTAAATACTTGATATAATTAAAACAAGACATTAAAAATAATTAAAAAATTAATTTATATTTTAATATCAATAAAATATCAAAATATCATTACAATTTATCAAGGTAATTGTGTTTGTAGCTAACTAGCTACAGTGTAATAGTTGCTAGTAGCCTGATACTGTTCTGGCTTGTGTTGTTGATGACAACGAGTTATAGTCAACAAGTAACAAGCGGGCCGGCCCAGTCTTCCTAGACCGGAGATCAGCTTCAATTTAATTTGGTTAAGTTACACGGTTAATTTCTATACTTTTGCTGAAATCATAATTTGTTCTTACATTTTAAAAATTTATAATTAAATTCTTAATCTAAATATAAATTTGTAATTGGATTTTCATTGACATTTAACACTTTAAAAAATGTTAACGAATTTAATATTTTATTTTATATTTAATAAATTAAAAAATTTATATATTTATACTTAAAATTTTTAAAAATTAAAGATATTTTTAAAAATATTTAACGAAGAATATTTTAAAATTAGTTTGTATTCATTTAAATTTAATTTTTATATTAATATTAGAGACCTAACTATATTTTTTAATTTTTAAGAATTTAAATGTTCTCAAAACAAAAATTCAGGATATATTTGTCTTTTTTTTTAATTTAAACATAATTTAGTTTAAATTATGTAAATCAATCGGATCAAATCAGGTTTGATAATTATAATATGAACAATTACATTTATTATTGTTGTTATAATAAACAGATTTTATTCTGATTTATTAAAAATAAATTATTAATCAATTTAATAAAGATGTCAAATATCATGACACATGTAAAAATTTTTAAAATAAAAAAAAGACATTTTTAATATCTTTATCAAAATGTTTCCTTTACTATTATAACATTCTTACTATATAATTTAAGTAGAGTTTTTCTGTGATAAAAAAAATCGCCATAGAAAAACTTGCCATAAATCAATTTGATGTTTTTTACACTATTTTATTCGAACTAATTCTTTGATCCATTTAGTTTCTCTTGGGAAAAGTAGTGAGCTTTATGCAAAAATAAAATTCATCATCTTTATCTATTTTTTTTTTTTAGGATCTCTTTACTCTTTGTCTAAAAGCAAATGATAGAACTTGTATTAAGCCATTAACAACATTTTCCTTTAATTCTATACTCCAAATTTCACCTTCATTTGCATATACATTCGTTGAAAGAACTTTTTTCTTCACATCGCAAATCTAAAACTTGCAACCTTGGTTCACCTAATAATGTTCAAGATCCGACCTTCCTATAATACCCACTTTTACAACACTAATCGAATTGAAAAAACACTCAAATGATCCATTTCTTGACATTATTATTGATAAAAATCCTTAAAAAAAACTCACAACGTTTGAGCTTGAGGGGGAGAGAGCTCAAAGAGAGAGCTTGAGGGTTAAGGAGAGTACATGCGAATAGAGCAAAAAAGACAAAAAAGATGTTTGTGAGGTTTTTTTATTAGAGTAAACTATCATTTTTTCTCATAAAAATTTAAAACGTTGACAAATTTATTCACGATTAAACAAAATTATCTTTTCTACTCATAAAAGATAGATTTTTGCTAATAAAATTTTTCAAATCCTAAAAAAAAATTTAAAATTTTTAAAATACCCTCTAATATAACCTAACTCTAACTTCCTTTTTTACTCCGTATCACCACTTCTCCAATTCTAAGCCTCACTACTATCCAAATCCTTCCTAACCACCACTCTCAACTATCACCATTACTGTTGCTATCACTCCCACTGCCATCATAGCCTCTTTCTCTAATACCTCGGCAAAGGTAGAAATAGAATGACAGTAGTGGTGGCTTAGCAGTAGCGATTCCAGCAGCAGTGGCGACAAGATCTGCGCATCATCACCACCCCTGCTCGAAGATCTGTGTTTGCCACCGTTGCTGCTCTATCAACAAGGGTCGTGAACATTCTTTGCCTTCTCTTCGCAAACACGTATGAGGTTCTGCATAGTGGTGGCACTCTTGATTTTTTGTGCTCCGCTTCGATGACCCAATTCTTGGCCTTCTTGTTGCCTTTTACAAAAAATTCGTGGACTTTGATTGGGACCATCTTCGACAACAGTCTCTGCGCCAGTGTTTCGACCGTGAAACGCTGCTCACGAAGCTTCGAGGTTGGGGATTAGGGGTTCAAAGATTTGGCAATACGTCGTCGTCGTGGTCTTTTTAATTTTCAATTTTCAATTTTTGTTGCTTCATTTTCTAATTTTGCATCTCCATAATTTGATTTATTATTGAATTGTACATCTGTGATTGTTGAATTTGAATGATCCACTTCTGTTGTTGAGATTTGAATTTGTGTTTGCAGTTCTGTTCATTCTGTTGCTGAATCTATAATAATATGGTTCTATTAAGGCATTGTTATTTGAATTTAAATGTGAAATTCTGAATCTGAATGCTCCTCTTCTTCAAAATGAATTTTTCAGCAATAATGAGTAAATTCTCTTTTTAGTCATTCTCTCACTCTCTGTTTCGGCTTTCTCTTTCACTCTTCCGCCCTTGCTCGATCAGGGTGGTAAAGAGAAGGATTTGAGGATAAGAGTGGTGGTGAGGAAGAATTTAGTGGGATTGGTGGTGTAGAGTAAAAAGAGAAGTTATAGTTAGATTATATTAAAGAATATTTTAGATATTTTAAATAATTTTTTAAGATTTTGATAGTTTTGTTAGAAAAAAATCCATTTTTTATAGATAGAAATGATAATTTTATTTATTCGTGGATAGATTTGTTAGTATTTTGAACTTTTATAAGTAAAAATGGTAGTTTACTCTTTTTATTATTATCAAAGTTGAGATTTTGAAGTGTATCAAGGTTTGCTCTCTATTGTAAGCCAGCTGCAAACCACATGATCAATTTGCCAATATGTTGAGAAATATTCAATTAGTTTTAATGATTTTTAAATAGTAAGAACCCAATTAAAAATTTTAAATGGTATAGACTAAATTGCAATTTCAGTAAAAAAGTAGAAACCTCTTAAGTACAGATACTTTGCTGAGTTGTCATGTCTGTATGTCGAACACATTTTGGACACTCTTCGACACTCGTCCGATATGTGTGTCTGCTGTGTCCAAATTGTGTCTTAATAAAAAATAAAAAATTCTTCACCAGACACGCTTGGACACACCTAAATACCATCACGTGTCAGCGTGTCTAGTCTTATTCTTAACATATATTCTTGAAATAAATTTAGATATAGTATATATTATTATTTATTAAAAAAAATTTTAAATACTTGATATAATTAAAATAAGACATTAAAAATAATTAAAAATTAATTTATATTTTAATATCAATAAAATATCAAAATATTATTACGATTTATTTAAAAAATACTTTATATTTTATATGCATGTGTGTCCCCGTGTCTTATAAAATTTTAAAATTTACGTGTCAGCGTGTCCCATGTCGTGTCGTGTCTCGTGTCCGTGTCAGTATCCGTGTATCAAAAGTAAAAACTAAGAGCATCTTCGATATTTAGTTTTAGTTTAATTCTATTTTAGGTGTCACAAAATGTCATATAAAATATTTGTGAGACCATATATCATAAAAATTAATTTGAGATTTAATGTAAGATTTGTCACTACAATGCTCAATCAATTTAAACTTTATATCATTTTTAATTATTTTATTTAATAAATTATACAAATGACAATATTTAATTGTTTTTTTTTTAAATAATACAGTATCTTATATTGATATCGTTTCATTTCAAATAATATATTCAATGTAAATTTTAATTTTAAATTAATTCAGATACTATAAATGTCAAATGAATATCTAAAAACATCTCATCAGAATTATTCTAACTATATAATTTAACTATTTGATTTTAATAAACATCTAAATTCTTCCCCAACAAATTACATGGAAGATAAGATGTAAAAAAAAATATGTGTAAAATATTTTTTAATAATTTTTTATTATTTAAAAAATATTTAAATATTATTTTTATAAAACATGTTGATTTATCTATAATTTTAATAAAAAATTAAATATATATCTTAGAAAAATAAATTATTAATAAATTTTATTATAAAATAATTAAATCTCAATATAATTCTCAAAGGAGGATGCTCCCATAAAGACGCATAAAATATCTTTTTATAAAGACACTTATGTGTCGCATTATTATTAGACGTATTAATGAACCGGTTATTTTTGAATTTCTTAACAAATTAGAATAAAATCGATTTTTTTATAACAATAATAATAAACTCAATTGTTATCAGATTCGGTCGAACCGACCAATTTACATAACCCACTGGATTATATTCGGTTTAGATTGTGTAAATCGATTGGATCAAATCGGGTCTAATAATTATAATACAGACAATTGAATTTATTATTGTTGTTATAATAAATTGATTTTGTTCTAATTTATTAAAAGATAAATTATTAACCGATTTAATAAAAATGTATAATAATATTATGACACATATAAACGTCTTTAAAAAAGATATTTTTAATGTCTTTATTGAAGCAGTGTCCATTCTCAAAAGATTTCACGGTAAAAAATTGTTGACTAAATTGATGATAGAATAATTAATTTGATTGGTGATAATAAAAGTTACAAACCAAATTGATTATCGAATGAAAACTCAATTACCAAATTGAGGCTTTTCTCTTTTGAACTAAGCCCAATCCATATGTGTGTATATATTCATGCTAATAATGAGATTTGAATTTCGATATCATATATATCATTTAAATTTGAGTAAATGACCATTTTTACCCATAAAAGATATAAACGTTGACTTATAGAAGAAGGAAATTTATCTTGTAACCAAGAAAGATGACTTTTGTGTGCCAGAAATATTCTGACGTTGGTTACGCACTTAGTCCGTTAATATTCGAATCTACGTAGCAACAAAACCACTCCAAACCTATCTACGTGTAACTCAACGTATACCTCTACAAAAACTGAAACCCTAATATGCATTTTTTCTTCCTTTCTTCTCCAATGTTTACTCTAACCCAGAAATTGAAACCATTTCATTTTCGTTGCTTCCTCAAACACAAACACTGACAAAGAAAAACCCTCTAACCGTACCCCTGGCCATGTCTCTGCGCAGATTTAACTCTGCTGCGAGTAATGTAAGTTCCAGCAATGCTTCGAGTTCGAGGAAGAAGAAGAAAAAGAAGCTTGATGGGAGATGCTTCTGTGAACTGGAGGTTGCGTTAATGAAATCTAGAACGGTAACAAAACCAAATATATGGTTCATCCAATGTTCTCTTTGGAAGGTAATGGCTTAGCATTTTTCTTTTTTTCTTTTTTTTTTTTGAAGGTTCCATTTTTTTTTTAATTTTCGTTGACATATGGATGGGTGTGGGTATTTTGATTTTTCAGACAAGAGACTGCAAATACTTTATGTGGGTGGATGAGATCGAAGAAGGTTGGAAAGGTCTTGCAAGATCGTTAGCTAAAAGGAATACGGAGTATTCTCATGCAATATGTGAAGATGGGTTGACAATCACTGCAGTTCAAAGGGAGAATCATGAAAGTGGAAAAACTCAGGAGCGAAGTTAGAACAAGTAGATTGTTGCTTGTAACTATAGCATTGGTGGTTGTGTTTTGTTTAGCTTGTAATTTGTATTTAGTGATGAAAATATAGGATTCATGTAATCTGGAGATCGTTGTTGTTTATGAGCATTGTTTGTTGTTAAGAATGACAAACCAGTTTGAACCAATTCAGTTTGTTATATTTGACAGAAATATCCATGAATGATTAATCAAATGGCATAAATAATCATGTGTATTTGCTTTATTTGACTAAATAGGTTATGTAAGATTAATAAGATGTTGTCTAAAATATGCGTTTATCATGTATTAATTTCCGTCATACATAACTGAAACACAGGTCTCTAGTTTTATAACAATGTCTTTAAAGGTTAAAACAAACTTCAACTTGTGATACATTGTGGATTCATAGAGAAACACAAGAGTATAATATCTGTTAAAGAGTACCTCATATTACCAAAATGAAATTAAAGAGTCTAGGAGCTGTACTCAAAACATCATAACAGCAGAATAAAATAGAAGAGTTCATCATCTCTTTTGATCACATGAAACATACCAACAAAACAAACCCAAAAGTCTAATTCAGATTAAAATAAGATTGAACTAATACAGCAAAATAAGTAATTTTCATCAACTAATACAACTATGATATTGGAGTTGAGTTGCTGCTCCTGCTTGAAACAATATTACTGGACTCACTGGATGTTCCTCTACCTTTGACCGTTGTTCCTCTGCCTCTAACAGTTGATGTTGCACCAGGTGTAGGCATAAACTACATAAAACGTATGGTAGTCCCAGCACTAACACCTTGCATTGTTTAAGGTGTAACAATTGGTGTTGTTTTTGAGTTGGTTGTAGGAGGGTTTGTAGCGGGAGGTCTCTTCACATTTCTCCTTTTAATAGGTTTTTTGGTTGTTGCAGCGTTCGGTGGGGATTTGGTTGAGTTTCCTAGAGTTGATACAAGAAGCAACAAATTAGTGATTGCAGAATGTTACATAGTTAATGACAAATGAAATGAATCGGCACTTACAACTGCGGCTTGTGGGGTTGGTAAACCACTTCCATCACCAGTGCCTGCTGCTGCTGTCTCAACATCTGCAGCTTCCAAGGTTTTCTCTCAATACATTTCAGCCAAAACATCAGATCTTTATCCCCCGCATTTACATGCTCCCGAGGTACATCACTCTTACTAATTTTGCCATATATGCATGGCACAAAATCTGTAGTTGACTTCTGGATATATCTCTACTAAGGCAGATATTAACCCCTAACAAAAAATTGGCATTACCAATAATAAAAGTTATGATTATTTTTTAATTTGAACTAATACAACAACATATGGAGAACAATTAAACCAAAAATACTAAATAAATAACAACACAGATAATTAATACATTGTCAAGTAATTCAAGAACAACACAACTCAATAATATTAAGTGTACAATTATAAGAGGTTGAATAATAACACAGATGAATAATACAAGATGCAAACAACATAGCAACTGAAAATCTAACCCTAACCTAAAAATTCTAAAAATATTTATCAAGCCCATCTAAGATGATCAGAATATTCAACAAATTCTCAAAAATATTTTAAGATGAAAAAATTAGTAATGGCATACCTCTGTTCTCTGTGGAGCAACGATGGTGGGCTATGAATAGTGGACAAAGTGGTGCATGCAACAATGGTGGGTTATGGGTAGTGTGGATGACAAGATGATTTCAATGACGGCGGGTAGTGGACGGCGAGATGCAGACGACGGAGGCCTGCTGACGAACGGATTTTTGCTAGTAAAGAAATTCACAAAAATAATCACGTTGTACGTATAGTTTCTAAACCAACAGAGAATCCTTTCGTACAAAAGTTTTGGTTGTCACTTAAGCAAATCCAATAAAATTTATAACCGAAGTATTCAAACCTCTGGTCATATCTCAAGGAATTGTAGGGAAGTATGATTTATTATTGGTTATGAAAAAAGGTATTTTTTTTGTTTTTGAAATAGGAACAAGTAATTTAAATGGCAAGAAAAATAAATTAATAATTATAAAAACTCTTGGCAAGGTATGAGAACTGGAAATCCCATCCTAGTTATCCTTATCAGGTGTGATGAGAATTGTTTGTTGCTCCCACTTAGTTAACCATTACTAAATAAAGGAAAGTCAAGTGGACTAATCAACTTGATTCCTCAAGTCCTAGTCAACTCCTGTGAAAAGACTAGCTTTAGAGGGATCCAAATCAATCAGCAACTTCCAATTTTCAATCAACCGCTGAGTTTGACAACTCAAGTGTCACCAACTACTCAACCAAAGCCAAAAGGGAAGAAAATCTACTCGAATAAAAATGCCTTGACCAGGAGAAGATTAATTGGAAGCATCAATAGCATAAATTAAAGAAAGCAATCATAAATCTGAAATACCTCAAATTATATTAAATAAAGATATCAATTCTAACATAGGAAAGTTCATAAATCAAATTTGGAAAGTAAATAAACCAAGTGATAAAGTAAATAAAAGTAGAAGAGAAATTGAATTTAAGGAACATTGAACCTAGAATGAAGAAATAACCACAAACTAAGAGAAATCCTAATTCTAAAACCTAAGAGAGAGGGCTTGGATTTGGATTTGGGCCGAAAAAGGGCCCAAAAATCGACTTCTGCAATTTTCTGCACGTAGCGTCCGTCACGCGTGCGTGTGGGTCACGCGTGCGCGTCATATGGAGATTTTCTTTGTCACGCGTACGCGTCAGTCACGCGTACGCGTCGTTTGCGTTTTGCGCTAGGCACGCGTCCGCGTCGTCCATGCGTGCGCGTCGCTGCCATTTTCTTCAAAACTCCATTTTGTGCGTTCCTTCCATTTTTGTGTGTTTCCTTTCTATCCTCTAAGTCATTCCTGCCCTATAAAGCCTGAAATTACTTAACACACAGATCACGGCATCGAATGGTAATAAAGGATAATTAAAATTAATATTTTTAAAGTATAGGAAACATGTTTTCACATATACCATAGAATAAGGAAGGAATTGTAAAACCATGCAATTTATATGAATAAGTAAGTGAAGAATTGATAAAAAACACTCAATTGAGCACAAGATAAATCATAAAATAGTGGTTTATCACCTGCGGATAGTGAAGCAACAACTTGATTAAAATGAAAAAATATCTCTGTCGCGGAATGAAGGTGCTCTGGTCTTCTTCTCCGATTTGGAATGGAAGTGACGATAATAACAGAGTTCTGCTAGGGCACAGAGGGGGTGTATATAAGGGTTTTTTTTGCTATTTCTTAACCAAAAAAATTTGGGTTACGCATAGATAGGTTTGGAGTGGTTTTGTTGCCACATAGGTTCGGATATTAACGAACCAAATGCGTAACCAACTTCAGGGTATTTCTGTCTTCTGGCGCACAAAGGTCATCTTCCGTGGTTACAAGATGAGTTTCCTTCTTTCATGGGTATATTTGTTCGCGTTTATATTTTTCATGGGTACAAATGGTCATTTACTCTCTAAATTTTTAACTACTAAACTACCATATTTTAATAAATATTATATTATTCAAAAATTAATTAAAATATATATAAATTAATATTAAATTTAATATGAGTTTTATTTTAAATATTTTGTAATACAAAAATTTTAATATTAAAGTTATACAAAGTTATATCTTTATTTATTTTTTATTTTTATATTTATTTTAGTTGACGGATTTAGTTTTCTTATGTGATATTTATCTTTTTTTTTTATTTTGATTATTGTTGGAGTAGTTTCTTTATTCTTCCTGTTATATGTTCTTGTGAAGATATATATATTTTTTTATCGTCTTCTTTGTTCTATCTTTATATATATATTCTTCATCTGAAGATGTCTCTTGAATTTATTTATTTTCTCTCTTTAATGGCTTAATCTCTTAATTGGTATCTCATTTAGGTCTGATGATATTAGCGTTGGTAAAATTATTTCTTATAATCAATAAAAAATATAAATAAGCAATACAAATGATGGTTTGAATAATTAAAATCTTTGTAGTATTATCTGTTTTATTTGTTGTAATAGCGATTGAGTTTCAATATTTTTTGTTGGGATAAACGTCTTGGTAGCAGTATATTATTGAGAGCCTTATTTAAAGTTTAAATAAATTACTTTAACTTCAGATAATATAAGTGTGAGATTGTATAAATTTTTCAATTAGAATTAGAATGGTGTTTCGGTGTTATTGTTGTCTTAGAGTGTCATTAAATTTAAGACAATTATGTTCAATAATTTTTTTGCTGTTCTATCAAATAGCACAAAATTTTTTTGTAGCACTTTGATCTAAAATTTTTAATTTAATTTGAATCTTTAATAATTATTGAGTTAGTAATTTATAATCTGATAAATTTTTTTATAATTTGAATTTGTAATAATTTTGTATGTTATAGCTTAAAAACTTTATTTTTCATTTTTTTGGGTTTTTTTATATCTATTTGTTTTTATTCTCTTAGTGTATACAATTTTTTAATGATATATATAATAGTAAAAATAAAACATTTTAGAATATTTATTATATATATATATTGAATACGTTATTTTTAATAAAAATAATTTAAATACCATAAAATAAAAATACTTGTTAATATTTTTCAACTCATTCTGTTAGATACTGTTTTAGGTGATACAAACTCAAAATAGTATTTAAATTATCAAAATTATTTTTTTGATTTTATTTTTAACTATTATATTGTGAGTAAAAAATATACTTTTATTGTACATTTAATTGGCTTATATAAATTATTTATATTTTTTATTTTTAAAATTGTATAGTATAGACTTTTCTTATAACAAATATTTGAATTTATTTATCTTATTTTTTTTACAATTATATAAAGATATATTTCTGTAATATTAGTAAATTACAGTTAAAAATTAGTAAATAAAATTGCTAATATTTAATTTTTTTTTATCATATTTTTTGTTACAATTATATGAAGAGGTGTTCTTTGTGGTGTTAATAAATTATAGTTAAAAAAGACACAAAAAAAAAATCATAGTTAAAAATTAGTAAACAAAATTATCAATATTTAAATTGTTTAGTTATTACAAAAACAACAACTAATAGCATCTTGAAATAAGTATAATTATAAGAATTTTAAAATATAATTATATGTAAAGTATTACAAAATAATGAAAAAAGTATAAATAGTAAAAGTAATAAGAGTATTTTTCTCAAAATTTTGTTTTAAAAATGCAATAAATATTTTTATTTTCTACTTAATTATCTAATAGAATCATTTCTAAGTAGATAGACTTCGTTCTCTTTATTTGTTGATGTAAATATTTTTTTTATACACGAACTATGAATTTGTGAAATAAAATAATAGTGGTAAAAATCTTATGAATAATATATAAGTAGGTCAAATAATATGAAATTTGAATATTTTATAACTTAAAATTTATTATGATAATATTATTATTATGACACTTTTAATGTAGATATTTATTACATTTAATTAATGTTTTATATTTTTATTGAATAACAATATGTAATAAGATTAATTAATTATGGGAGTTATAGTTTAATTTTTATTTTTTAAAAAATATTTTATTAAAAATTGATTGGTTAATTTCTAAGTTTTGTCAAGTAATTAAAATTGATAATGTGACATCATTAAAAAAAATCATTTAAACTCAATATAAAAAAGTTTGTATCAATTTTTATATAATAAAAATAGGTTGATAGATTTTATCGGATTATCTAACGTGAGAGATTTGGATAATATATAAGAGATTGTAAGTTTAAATCTCATTTTGGTAGAAAGAAGGTAAAATATGCTATGTATGGTAGCTTGGTTTTATTGACAATGGTCATGAAAAATGGAGGAGATGAAAAGAAAGTCAACTAAGATGAAGAAGATAAAATAAAAATGGGAATAAAAGTGAAATTTTAAAGAGAGTAAATCATTGAAATTGTAGTAAAAAAATTAAAAAATTATTTTAAAAGATCAAAACAATAAAAATTTTTTCAAAAATTAAAAAATTTGATAATAATAATAATAAATAACTAATTGTTAAAAATAGTTGGTTTCGACTTTATGGAATAAAATATTGACGTGATACCGCATGAAATTGGTACATAAACATTTGTGTTTGCCAAATAAAATCGTTTTACATGAAACCGAATAGATTTTGGAAATTTATGTGTAATTTATATGTTTTGGAAATTAATGAATTTAATTTTTTTTTGGTTGTCGGTTGTTGAAACTTGAAAGTATTCCCTAATTCTATATGTCAAAGATTAATGTATCGCGAATTTAAGTAAGATTTGAACTCTTAATATTTATTTAAACTGATGAGTAAGTTGACCATTCTATCAAATGGTTAAATTAAGGTAAAAACTCAAGTGAAGTTGACTTCACGTAAAGTTGATACTGAGAGCTGTTAGATGATTTGATTGATTTGACTAAATTTTCATCTAACGGCTCTCAGGTATCAACTTCAACTTCACGTTAAGTCGACTGAATTTCCACCTTAAATTAATTACTTTATTTTTGACAAAACCCCAACGATAAGGTAAACTTAATCATGAGTTGCACTTATGAGTTGTCCAAAACTTACAAAGCAGGCCAAAATATTACAAGACCGTACCCGATACGATACACAATAAGGAGTTGACAAAAATGGAATAATAGCCCAATGAAAGGAACCCATCTCCATATCTGCAAAGAGAAGAAGAACGAAAATACAAGACACATATTAAGATGGGATAGTGTTTTTAAGGGGCTAACACTAAATATCAGAGTGAATGAGAAGAGGATTATTTGGAGCT
Organism: Arachis hypogaea; assembly: GCF_003086295.3. Classification (NCBI taxonomy): domain Eukaryota; kingdom Viridiplantae; phylum Streptophyta; class Magnoliopsida; order Fabales; family Fabaceae; genus Arachis; species Arachis hypogaea. The sequence goes on from NC_092048.1 coordinate 9,679,295, forward strand.
GCCAGTAACCGTAACTGCTTCACTAAGCCGCCACTCATTTCCAGCTCCATCTTCACTCTTCTCAAACCCTTCTGCGCCGTCGCGTCTTCCCCCGCCAGATCTCTTCCTACTTCCGTCGCTTCCGCCGCCGCGATGCCTGGTTCTGACTCGTCCAACCGGGAGTGGCCGGCGAAGCGCGTGAGGGACACTTTCTTTAAGTTCTTCGAAGAAAAGCGCCATGTCTACTGGCGGTCCAGTCCCGTTGTTCCATTCAATGACCCTACCCTATTGTTCGCCAACGCTGGTTAGTAATCTTTTTCTTTCTCTTATAATCGACTACACTTTGTTAGTTTCAGTTGTCATTTTTTTTGACGTTGTGGTTTGTTCATATGCATTGATTTTGTTATTTTGAGTGTGATTTGACTGTTTTTTGGATTGATTCATATTGAATGTGTTAATTAATTTAGGAAATTTAAGATGATTTTGTGATTGTTAAAATGGTCCCTCTAGATGCTCAGACATAAGCAATCTAAGTATTATGATTGGCTTCAAATTCTCTAATCTGAACACTGAGGAAAAAAGAAAGATTCAAAGCGCTGGCTGCTTGTCATATAAAGTAAATCCAAATAGTGAGATATGGATTAAATGTTATAAATTATCTCGAATTTTCTGCTCATGTTGCTTGCTTTGTTATAGGTATCTCAATTTAGTATGGTGGCTTATTATTTACATTTTTTTATGTGAAATTTAGGTTTCATTGACTATCAAGGTTTCTTTGTGGTTTGGCAGGTATGAACCAGTTCAAGCCAATATTTTTGGGGACTGTGGATCCCAACACTGCCTTGAGCAAGCTCACTCGTGCCTATAATACCCAAAAGTGCATTCGTGCTGGTGGTAAACACAATGACCTTGACGATGTAGGGAAAGATACCTACCACCACACATTCTTTGAAATGCTGGGAAATTGGTCGTTTGGAGATTACTTCAAAGAAGAAGCTATTACTTGGGCATGGGAACTTCTAACAAAAGTATGTTTGTTTTACCTTGCTAGTTAAATGATCATCTTTAGTGTTAGACAAATAAATATGGTGGTAAATACATGCAGTTTGCCACTATGGCCACCGTCACTGACAATAAAGATGATTAACCAACCACTGCCTCTGCTTTGACTGCTGACTCCACCACTACTCCCACTCAATGAATTGCACCACACATACCACTACCACATGGTCTTTTTATTGGGAAGAATGTTGTTTTGTGACTTAAATATAATATAGGAGTTTGTTATTGTTAAATCACCGGTCGTTGTCCATAGCATTGTGAAAATCAATTTGAGCAATGTTCATAGTAGATTTCCAATAAGATTTTATTAGAATGTTGAATTCAATTCGGATTTCTTAGCATGATCCATGATTATTACTATTATTCAATTTGGAGAACTTGGTGGTTTTTATTATTTATTTTCTCAGTTTTTATAATACGTGGTTATATCTTGGAAGCTTATACATTTACATATTTATTGGGTTGCAGGTCTATAAATTACCATCAGATCGCATTTATGCTACATATTTTGGTGGTGACGAAAACGCTGGTCTTGCCCCTGATAATGAGGCTAGAGATATATGGCTAAAGTTTTTGCCTCCTGGACGTGTGCTTCCTTTTGGCTGTAAAGTATGCTTTCTCTTTATTGCTCTTTAAAATGCAAGGTCAAATGTTTTTATAAGACATTCTTGATTTTTTTAATGTTATAGACACATCACACAGTATATGTATATGTGCTATGTATTCTGTAGTTACTATCTATAGCAACTTTTTTGTAACTGAGCCACTTATACTGTCTAGTCTTGGCTTATATTAAAAAATAGTTATGTTTTTATACACCTTAGGTGAATGGTACAAGTACAGTTTTTTTGTTGTTCTGCTTGTCTAATAAGAAATTAATCTTCATGCTTAATTGACATTGCAATAATTACATTTGTATTTATGGCATACTATGATAACTGTGTGATTGCTGGTAGTTTCCAGTGATTAATAAACTGAATTTACACACCTTCTCTCCTTGTTAATAATATTTCTTCTTGGAAAAAGACAAGTTGAAAATATGTTCCCAGTTTGAAGATTGTTTAGTCTGATCAGTGCTGGGTTTACAAGAGCTTGTTTTGTATTTACAAGAGTCGTACGACATGCAAAGATATTTAATAGTTACATTAAATTGTGTTTGAATCTTCATATCTAACTAGGTTTGCATCTTTGGATATATATGTATATATATAGGACAATTTCTGGGAGATGGGTGAGACTGGTCCTTGTGGACCTTGCACCGAAGTACATTTTGATCGAATTGGAAACCGTGAAGCTTCATCATTAGTTAATAATGATGATCCTACATTAATTGAGATATGGAACCTTGTCTTTATTCAGGTATTATGATGACTGCATAGTATGGGGACTTTTGGTACAATAGTGCTCTCTACTCTCGAGTATCAAATATTTTCCAAAACCCCGTGAAATTTGCAGCTAATTCATTTTTTGGGAATAACTATTGGATTTTATTCTGTTTACTTCTTTGACCTTTTTTTCGTTGATTTGCCTCAACAGTATAATAGGGAGGCCGATGCTTCTCTTAAACCTCTTCCAGCAAAGCATGTTGATACCGGCTTGGGTTTTGAACGTTTGACATCTGTACTACAAAACAAAATGAGCAATTATGACACTGATGTCTTCTTGCCAATCTTTGATGCTATTCAGTTGGTATGTCATTTAATTCATTAGATAATTAGAGCCATGTATATTTCCTTTTCATTTTTGGAACAGTGATAATTTTAAGTCGTGTATTGGGCAAGTTGCCACTTCTAATGCTCTTTACCCTTTGACAACACATTAAGTGCCTCATTCTAACATCAAAATATCCTAATTCTCTACATAAATGAGTTGGAAGTTTTACGTGAAAATTTTGAAGATTTTTGTTCTTTCTGAATTGTTACTTGTTAGCTGCATAAATATCCAGTTGACATACAAAATCCTGAGTGATGACATGCATTTTAATGCATTTTTTCACATCTTGTGAATACTTTTTTGAGATGTTGAAAAATGATGTCAGCTTTTATTTTAAAAAAGAGAGATAGTTTTTATGTTTGGTGCTAGTACCTGTGTTAATACCTGATGTTATGTTTGTGACTGTAAAGTTCCTGATATTATGCTGATTTGTAATTGTGTTTTCCTATAACCTGTCTGTAGGAAACTGGTGCTAGGCCATATTCTGGTAAGGTTGGGCCAGATGATGCAGATAAAGTTGACATGGCATACAGGGTTGTTGCAGACCACATCAGAACTCTATCATTTGCTATTGCTGATGGGTCTCGTCCTGGTAGGATTTCGTGAACTGTATTTCAAATTGTTTTCTTTACAAGTTTCAAGTTACACTGCTTTTTCCTTTTCCCCTTTGTCTTGAGGAGGCCTGCTTCTCAGCAGGATTGTACTCGTGTATGTAAGGCTTTGTAGAGGTACATGAGTATGTTTCTATCTGAACATCTCGTAACCATATATCTCTTTCTCTTGAAGTCTGCGAATTTAAACTTCTGATGTGTCTGATAATTATTTTTCTCCCAAAAAAAAAAAGCTCTGTACCTGCGTTAATTGTGTCAAGTTTGCTTCCTTCTGCAGGCAACGATGGCCGGGAGTATGTTCTTAGGCGTATTCTCCGTCGTGCAGTTCGGTATGGCCGTGAAGTTCTAAAAGCTAAGGAGGGGTTTTTTAACAGGTATGTATATGATACTTGAGCATATTAGATTTGTTTCCAGATCCGAGAAAAGTTTTTTAATTTTTGGCCGGATTCCATGAATTTTTGGTTAATATAGGCTTGTAAGTGTTGTGGTCAAGGTGATGGGCGATGTTTTCCCTGAGCTAAAACAACAGGAGGCACACATCAGGGATGTAATTGAAGAGGAGGAGGAAAGTTTTGGCAGAACCTTAATTAAGGTAAGGTTGATAACATGTATAAAGACATTTTCTGGGGGTTATTCCTTATCAATCTGTCTATGGGATTATCATCTCTTAGTTTAGTTTTGTTTTTTGTGAACTCAATTGGTAATTGGTTCGTGTGTAGGTTTTATAGCATTATCTCTCTCTCTCTCTCTCTCTCGCTCTCTCTCTCTCCACATCCCTTGTGTAAAAATGAAAGTAACCTCACTGTTTTACTTCTCCAGGGGATTGAGAAATTTAATAATGCTGTTCAACATGTTCAGGACAAACAGCTGAGTGGAGAGGCAAGTACAATCTGTTATTTTTCCTGTTACCTCACAATCTTTTTCTGGTTACTTATTGTGTAGTTATGTCTTCTTAAGTTGGGTTCCTGCAAGTAAATCAAATAATATTTGATGTTCTTAGGAACAATAATTTCTTCCCCCCCTCCCCTCCTTTTTTTTTTAATTTTTCTTTTATTTTTTGACATTCCCTTATGCCACAGCCCATATGGTTTTATTATCTTCTCAGAGATTGATGAGGTCAATGTTATCATGTTCGCATTTTTGGCTAGCAAGAGTATTTGTGTGTGTGTTTGTTTTAAACCAAAAAGAAAAAAAAATCAAAAGGAGGAAAGCCAAAAGGCAGCTGTGTGGGAATACCCCTACGAAAACAACAAAGCCTTGTCCCACTAGGTGGGGTCGGTTACATGGATGATGGATCAAAAGACACCATTAAACTCTATCATGTATCATGTTTATAGAGAGATCGTTTACATGTAGATCTCGTTTGACCACCTCATGGATGGTCTTCCTCTGTCTTTCACCCCTTATCCATCTTCCATTTCATCTACCTTTCTGACTGGGTGCTCTATTGGTTTTCTTCTTACATGTCCAAATCACCTGAAACGCAACTCTACCATCTTTTCCACAATAGGTGCTACTCCAACTCTCTCTTATATCTTCGTTCTTTATTCTATCCAATCGCATATGACCACTCATCCATTTCAACATCTTCATTTGTGCTACACTTAATTTATGTTTGTGTTTTCCTTTGGCCGCTTAACACTCTGTACCATAAAGCATAGCAGTCTGATAGCAATACGATAGAATTTACCTTTAAGTTTTAAAGACACTTTTTTGTTACATATAAAACTAGACGTACTCTGCCATTTTGATCAACCTGCTTGGATCATATGATTTACATCTTGTTCAATCTCTCCATTATCCTGTATGATGTATCCTAGATACTTAAAACTTTTAACTTTTTGTACGATGTTTTCTCCAATCTTCATCTCTGTATTAAGGTTTTTTCCTTCGGCGGCCGAACTTATATTCTATATATTCCGTCTTGCTACGGTTTATGTGCAGACCATACACTTCTAGAGCGTCTCTCCATAAAATTCAACTTCTTATTTAGGTTTTTTCTTGACTCTCCCATAAGAACGATATTATTAGCAAAAAGCATGCACTATGACACAGGTTCTTGGATATACTCGGTGAGTATTTCCAAGACCAATGTGAAAATATATGCACTTAAGGATGATCATTGGTGTAATCCTATGCCAATAGAAAATTCTTCTGTCATACCACCTTTAGTCTTCACACTAGTTGTAGCTCCATCATATGTCTTTAATTGCACAAATATAAGTAATCTTTACTCTCTTCCTTTCTAAAACCTTCCATAAGACCTCCCTTGACACTCTATCGTACGTTTTTTCTAAATTAATAAACATCATATGTAGATCCATTTTATTACTACAATACCTCTCCATCATCCTTCTTAACAGGTATGTAGCTTCAGTGGTGGATTTGCCTGGCATAAAACCAAATTGGTTAACTGTTGCCTGTGTCTCTTGTTTCAACCTCCGTTCTATCACCCGTTCCCATAACTTCATGGTATGGCTCATGAGCTTGATAAACAGGAAAAAAAAGGAAGGAAAGTTGACTTTTGTTAACAACTTGTGGAGGAAGTCCTTTTATGGCAAGTGTCTTTTTCTGCTTCATGGGATTATGGAACTGTAAATATCCTGTATATTTGTTGTGAAATTCATTAAATTTAAACCCTTGATGTTTTATGAAAAAGCTATTGGTTGCAAATAATTAATTTACCACATTGGTCACATTTGTTATTGAATTGTGTTTCTGATACTCTTGACAGGGTAAAGGAGTGTTTGATTATTTTGTATATTATTAATATACTTCTACTAAATTTCGGTTTTGTTTTGCATGACTGTAACTTATTTGATATGATTTAATTTTTCACATTGTTATTACTCGGGTTGGGAGTTGTTTTTGGGCTATTCGTTATGGAGTTATCTCTTGTTTTCAGGAAGCATTTGTCCTCTGGGATACATATGGGTTCCCAATAGATCTCACTAAGGTAGGTTATTTGCTCGACATTATTGAATCCTTGTCATCAAGCATTCTGTATCTTTTATTTCTAAGTATTTCCATCTTTCAGCTGATGGCTGAAGAAAAAGGTTTAACTGTTGATGAAGATGGATATAATAAGGCCTTGGAGGCTGCAAGAGAGCGATCAAGGAATGCTCAAGCAACGGTATTCTATTTGCTTGAATTGCTCTTCCCAAAAAAAAAAAAATGCAGCACAGGCAAAAGCCGAGATTATTGTTGATAGTTTGACACCCATTTATTCTTTTTCTCCTGACCTCTTCCTGACCATCCATTATTGGCAGCAAGCAGGTGGTGCCATTATCATGGATGCTGATGCTACCTCAATGTTGCACAGAAGGGGCATTGCTCCAACTGATGATAGCTTCAAATATGTTTGGTTCAAGGTGAGACCTTTTTTCTAAGGTATTTAGCCTTATGTCATGAAGACATTTTAATTCTCAGAGACAAGAAAAGGATAGTGGCAAAAGAACAAAAAAGAAAATCAGAGGAGGAATAATTTAATACAAAGGATGATAAGCGATATTTACAATCTGAGAAAGCAAGAGTCAATGAAATAATAATAAATTGTAGTCTTGTAATTCTGCTTTGTATATAATAAGATTGTCTTTGGAAACATGTAGGCACATGGATATAATAGATTGTGTAATATAGATTGCTGATACCCAACAAAAGTCACAAGAAACCAATGATGCCAACATAAATTGCCAGTATTTCATTATTGCAAACATGTTAAGGGACATGGATACTCTTAAATCCTCACTCTGCATTTCAAATAATGACATCAGAATAGGTTACTGGCTTAAGTTTTATGCTTCTCACATTTGCCAAAACCCACTTTCCCGTAAATAAAAATTGTCACTTTTATCTTCTCAATTATGTTAGTTGTTCAAGAGAGAAAAGTAGAGGGAAATACTAGACATTGATGCCTGCATTAGTATGGTGTAAACCACCAAAGAGAGAAGTTTTTATTTTTCTCTCTCTTTCCCTGTCCCTACTCCTCTCTCTTTACAGTTTGGATATGTTAATAACATGCATCATTATAACTCATGCAAAAATATGTAGTCAGAAAAACTTGCTAATTTGGGGTTTTCAATCCACCATTTCTTGTCTTAGGACCACGAGAGTGTGGTGAAAGCAATATACACTGGTTCCGAGTTTGTTGAATCTGTTGAAACTGATGGTGACATTGGTGTCGTTCTTGAATCTACAAGTTTCTATGCTGAACAAGGTGGTCAGGTATGGCTCCATATATGTGTTACGTATTTGCATGTATTTACATTTTCTGTAAATTTACCATAATGACTTGATACAACTGGCTCTGAGCCTCTGGCAGATATTTCTTAAACAATTTTTCACGTAAAACTTTGTAACCAACCTTGGAATACATTTTGGATAAATGTTTTTCATATTTGCCTAGAGATATTTAGAAACTTAGGGTAGGCACTAGGGTTGATTGGTGTAATGTGTCCTGACCCTCAAGCCTTGCGATGCTTTATGTTTTTCTACCTTTTCCTCTAAATAAAAAAATCCTACCTTTTGAATGTGTTAGTGTCGTGTATGTGATTCATTTCTTTTTCTTTTTCTATATATATAAAAAACAACTCTACATATAGATTTTCGACACTGGATCACTGGAGGGTCCACATGCATCATTCAAAGTTCACAACGTACAAGTATTTGGAGGTTTTGTTCTCCACATTGGTTCTAATGGGAATGGAATCTCTGTTGGTGACAAAGTAGTATGCAAGGTAAACTTTCATACGTGAATGGATTTTTTCATGAATTCATCCTATGATTATTTATCTACATTTTTTCTTTTACTTTAAATACCTTCTTGATTTCTTGTCATCTTACATTTTCCTATCTCTCTCTCTATTTATTTTTTTATTTGTTATACTTCATTTCATTTGCAGGTTGATTATGGTAGGCGTTCCCTTATAGCCCCCAACCATACCTGCACACACATGTTAAACTTTGCTCTTAGGGTATGTTCGAACACTGTTGAGTTGGACTTATTCATTCCTTTGCACGTCGTTGTTGCTAAAATTTCTTATGGTGAATACAGGAAGTACTTGGGGATCATGTTGACCAGAAAGGATCCATTGTTCTTCCTGAAAAATTGAGATTTGATTTTTCTCATGGTATGCTTTGTTCCATTTCATTGTTAGAATTAGGTGAATGTAAAAAATTATTATTAATTTATGCTGAAATGAATAGGCAAGCCTGTTGATCCCGACAATTTGAGGAAAATCGAATCAATTGTTAATGAGCAAATTAGGGATGAATTAGATGTCAATGCAAAGGAGGCAACTCTTGCTGAAGCCAAGCGTATTAATGGCTTACGAGCTGTGTTTGGAGAAGTAAGTGGTGTAATTTTACTATTTTTCTTGTCCCATGCAGGACAGTGTTCTTCAAGATTTTTCTTTGATGTAGGTTTATCCTGATCCCGTAAGAGTTGTATCAATCGGAGAAAAAGTTGAGGATCTCCTTGCCGACCCTGAAAATAAAAAATGGTTATCTATTTCATCAGAATTATGTGGTGGTGAATATCTTGGCATAAATCTCCTTTGTAGCTTTCTTACCTTTCTGCCCGAGATTTCATTTATTATTATTATTATTATTATATGTGCTAGGCACCCATATATCAAACACAAGAGAGGCCAAAGCTTTTGCTCTTTTATCTGAGGAGGGAATTGCAAAGGGAATACGCAGAATAACAGCTGTGACAACTGATCGTGCTTCTGATGCAATAAGAGTTGCAGATGAATTTGAGCAGCACGTAGACAATGCAGCCAAGTTAGAGGGAAGTTCACTGGAAGAGGTTGGTGTTGTGTATATGTTTCTGCTTGCGTTTCTAGCTGGTTTGTGTTGCTGTTTTTATCAGTTTAATGCTGAAAGGTCCAAGCAAGGTGCATATCTAAAACCACTCAGGCACTCAGCAACTGATTGTGTGGCCAGTAATATCAAACCAGTTTATTATTAGAGCGAGTCCTAATAGGGGCTCACCGCAGCCACGGCTTGCCTGGACTTGTTCTTAGCCGAGTATGGAAATGTGAATAAATTTGGGAGCCTAACAATTCAATTTAGTGCATACCCCTTCTGCAGAATTGATACTTGCTCCCATTTTCTCTTCATCTGCGTTATTAACTTATCTTCATTAGCATAAAGATATGCATCTTATGCTTCGTTTCCGACATTGTAATCATTGGATATTCTATTTCCTTGTCACAGAAAGTTTTGTACCTGAAAAGCAATGTGGAAACCTTATCTATTCCTGCAGCCAAGAAAGCTGACATAAAGAACAAGATAGTCCAACTTCAGGTGTCTTGCATGGAATAAATTTGCAGCCTTTATTCTCTTTTCTTATTCATTTTTAGAAATCCTTTTCTTTTATCTTACGCATTCATTCATGCCCTAAGTCCTATTTTCTAGTAACATTTTCCTTTTTCCCTTTTGGGTAGGATCGGGTGAGAAAAGCACAAAAGCAAATTGCTGAAGAAAATAAACGTAAAGCTGTGACGATTACAGCTGAGAAGGCTGAACTTGCTGCATCAGATGGGAAAACATTTTGCGTGTCCCAGGTTGAAGTTGGTCTGGATGTAAACGCAGTACGTGAAGCAGTTACAAAAGTCATGGAGCAGAAGGTATTTATTAATTTGAAACCTATTCCTTGATTTTTTGGCACCTATTACACTATTGAAGCTCAGATTTTGTGATCTTAATTTGTTATCGTTCTTATGCTTCACGAATTAATTATCATAGTGTCCTTGATAAATCAAACACTAATAACTTGTACTGGTGATGGCTAATGAACAGGGTATATCTGTTATGGTATTTAGCACTGACAAGTCTACAAACAAGGCTGTAGTTTGTGCTGGCGTGCCGGAGAAAGGTGATAAAGGCAAGCTGGATGTTACAGAGTGGCTAACCAACGCTTTAGGGCCTCTGAAAGGGAGATGCGGTAAAGGAAAAGGTGGTCTTGCAACAGGCCAGGTTAGTATAAAACTTTGACATTGGCATCTAATGTTTTGCCATGCAGATAAAAATGGTTTCCTTTTTCAACAGTGGGAGTGGAAGTTAACTGTTTCCATCTCTGACAATACCTAATTTAAAGTCATTTAAAAGTGTTTTCACACTAATAGTGCTTAGAAATTAAAATTTTCAAGTAGTTACATGTTTTTTTGGAATCATGCAAGACTGATTTGTGAGTCCATCTTTTTCAGGGTACAGATGCATCACATGTAAGTGAGGCTATGGATCTTGCAACATCATTTGCATCAATGAAATTGACTTAATGGTCAATTGCATTACTTTCTTGGTGTGATCAAACTTGATACATTCCTTGATCTGTCTGGAGGGAAGGCATTGACAATTAGATCTTGATTAATAGAACACATTTTAGTAAAATATTATTTGGGTTGATACAAATGAGGAGTAAAATTCAGTTTTTATATCTTCTCAAATTACAAATTCTCACACAGAATAGCAGTTACTTGATCTAAACGAGCAATATATCAAAGATTTTTTAATGGTCATTTATTATAAAAGCACTTGTATATCTTTGTTTTTGTTTCCTATGACCAATTCAACACTTAATTTGTACTAGTTAGGACGCATTCCTCATGCATAGGGTTATACTGTAGAATATTGATTATGCAACGATAATAAAAAATGTAGAGTTAATAATCAAAATCGTTTCCGAAAGATTACTCGATCTCCATACTAGTTCCTAAAAGATAAAATTAATCAAAATAATCTTCGAAAAATAATTGTGTTGGTAGAGTTTGTCTTTTTTTTTTTTTTTGGTGAACGATTTTGTCTTTTTGTCATCTCAGTTAATGATGTGGCTAATGGTTGGTGAAGTGGAACATCAACTGATAGTAGGGTGCACACAAAATGACGTAGTTTTAATTTTTTTTTTCCCCTCCAAGTGTTGAAACGACACTGTTTGATGTTCAGAATGGACATTCAAATGTTTCTCTCCATCACCACCTCTCATAACAACCATCTTTCTGTTTCGCTCCAAAATCTTTGTTTTTTGGCGTGAAATGCTTGTGTTCGAGGTGGTGAATCGGCGGTAGCGCTGCGAGATCTTGCGGCGTTCAAAATCCCTGATTTGGAGTGTGTTCGGTGACCCTTTTGCGAGATGGGTACGTGTCAAGTGAACGGAGGCGGTGGCGACGGTGGCAACGTAGGTCTAATAATGGTGGCAATGGTGGTTACTGTGACATGAGCTACTACGACTGTATTTTTTCTTTGGGTTTTATTTTCTTCTGTGGTGATGATTTTGTCAAAAGTTTTATTCTTTCATTTGTTCTGTATTTTATTTTTCCCTTCTAGAATTTTTCTATGCAATTTTTATCTGAAAAGATCCTATCTATTCTTCAGTACTAGTATTTGGTAAGTGAAGTCAACCTTTGCATTCTTGTTATTGTTACTCCTTAATTCCCTGGATGTTAGAATTAATGTTAGAACCCTAATCCTAATCTCAAGTATAAATAACTCTTCTCCTCCATGTTGACGGTGGTGGCAGCGGTGGGGAAGTACTACCATGTGGTGGGGTTGAGTCTCTCAGAGTTATTTCCATGCCTGTGTAATTAAAAAATCTCTGGATTTTGGAGATGGATTTATCGGTGATCAACTGGTATATCAAATTATCTCAATATGGGTTCTATCCATGATGCAGATGCTGTTCACTAAAATGCCCAACAAGGATTTTGTGTCGTGGAACTCCTTGGTTTCTGGGTTTTCGAAAATAGGCCACTTTGATAGGTGTATCAGTTTGATTTCTATGATGAAATCTAAGTTTGCACTGGAATTGAATGAGCTTACACTACTATTTGTTATCTCAGTTTGTGCTTCTGCCAAGATTAGGGATGAAAGATCAGTATCTTCATTATTGTGCATTGAAGTTAGGTATGCTAGCTGAGAGAATGTATAAGGTCATCCAACTAGAGAAGAAGACTTATTTATGTTTGAGATCGGGATTAGGGTTTTGGGACTGATTTGACTTAATTTAACAAACTTATCTTGTCAGCATTAACATTGTAACGTTTGAGGTGTGCGACGCTATCAGTTAACGTTCTACCTTAGCGAACGTTAGCTAACTCATCAACTGAGATGACGGAAGGACAAACTCCACCAACACGGTTATCTTTCAGGGACTCTTTTGATTAATTTTATCTTTCGAAGACCAAAATGAAGATTGAGTAATTTTTTAGGGACGATTTTGACTTTTAACTCAAAAAATTGTAGCTACGCATATTTGGTTAAACATACATTTTTACGATAACTAAGTCTTGTTCGATTTCATTGGCGGGTTAAACAGGTTGTCCACTTGTCCCGGTGGCTTTCGATTCGTTTTCTGCTTCTTGTTATGCGGTACAACTATAATATACTATGGTTTTTGGAATCAGAATTAAGGTTGAGTTGAAAAAGAAAAGAAGAAAACCATTCTCTTTTACTTTGATGAAAATGATACAAAATGTCTAAATTTCAGACGTGTGCACAAATATATGCATAGACCTTACATTTTGGCAATTGAACATAAGATATACTCGAGGGGAATGTCTGGAATATAAGTGTTACGTGGGTAATCTGAGTCTGGTGGGTTGGGCTTGAAGAATTGGCCCAAACGTAAAAAAGGAGGTGGTCTCCGACTTGGTTTGTGTCTGAAAGCCGCCGTCCGACTTGTGTATATGAAAGAATGGGAGGTGGTACCTGCAAAGATACTCCGATGCCTAAGTTAGCAAAAGGGTAAGCAGGTTTAGAGAGTATTTTAGAGATACCTGAGGGGTGTCAGTGTATTTATAGTGGTAATCCAATAACCACTATTGGTGTAGTTTCACCTTTCAAGGTGGATAACCGTCCCTTTATCTTAGGGTAGTTGAGATATGACTCCTGGAAGTGGATTGAGAGATTTTAGGGACAATTACTTATTTGAATAAGTGTTATCTGCCAGCTATCCATCAAGCCCGACTTCTTTGGGAAGGAGTTTGTGTCGAATCCAACCTCTTCTAAGGAGATCGGTGGGTGACGAAAGCCAATCTTTGGATTGGGCCTTTTTGGTGGATTTGGACTTGGGCCATAGTGTTGGGTCATGGTAGGAACAGTGCCCATACTTGAATCCGATCTCTCTTGCTTATGAGTTGGATTCGAGTATTGAACTCGGGTCTGTAGCCGACGTGATTTTTGAAACCGACGTGATTTAAATTTCTCAACCGTCATGTCTAATCAAACGTCGCGTCCGTTGGGATTTTCGTATTTACACGTGTGGACAGTTACATTGCTAACGACGCGTTTCTTTAATGATCGCGTTGATTTACTCTTATGCCCCTAGCGTGTTATAAATACTTTTCCCTCTCTTTTCTGATTCGTGCCCCTCAGAGGGGGTTCCCCTTGGGTCTTTCACTCCGGAGGGACCTTCCTTGTGTTGGGTGGTCGCCCCTTGGTGAGTGACTATGGCTCTGTCATTTTTATTAGCGTCTTGATCCTCTTGCTCAGAATCGGACGCTGTGTTTCCATCCTCGTTCAAGTCGTCCACCATCATGAGTTAATCTCCAGGTCTCCGGCAACGGCGCCAATGTTACGTGGGTAACCTGAGTCTGGTGGATTGGGCTTGAAGAATTGGTCCAAACGTAAAAAAGGAGGTGGTCTCCGACTTGGTTTGCGTTTGGGAGCCGTTGTCCGACTTGTGTATATGAAAGAATGGGGGGTCGTACCTGCAAAGACACTCTGATGCCTAAGTTAGCAAAAGGGTAAGCAGGTTTAGAGAGTATTGGAACTTAGAGATACCTAAGCGGTGTCAGTGTATTTATAGTGGTGATCCAATAACCACCGTTGGTGTAGTTCCTCCTTTCAAGGTGGATAACCGTCCATTTATTTTAGGATAGTTGAGTTATGACTCCTAGAAGTGGGTTGAAAGATTTTAGGGACAGTTACTTATTTGAAAAAGTGTTATCTGCCAACTATCCATCAAACCCGACTTCTTTGGGAAGGAGTTTGTGTCGAATCCGACCTCTTCTAAGGAGGTTGGTGGGTGACAAAGGCCAATCTTTGAATTGGGCATTTTTGGTGGATTTGGACCTCAGCCATAATGTTAGATCAGGGTAGGAACAATAAGGAAATTGGAATTAATTTTATTTTTATATTAATTTTCTTTCTTTGGAATATAAAATAAGAATTTATTTAATTTGATTTACATTATAAATTTATAATTAGGATTAAATTGTTTTATTTTTTAGAAGAATTAATTAGAATTGAAATGATAGTGCGTTAAAAATATTAAAAAAACAAGTCATTTTTATCTATTAAATATTAATATTAAAGAAAATATTCCCGAAAAAAAAAGTTAAAAGTGAGTCAAATTTTAAAGGAATTTTTGAAATATACTTATTTACTAGAATAATTTTTAAAATTCTAAATGTATTAAATTATTAATTACATTTTTAAAATTAGCAAAAATACTCTACGATCATTAACATAAAAGAGAAATATTTAGAGAGAAAAAGAGAAGGTTAAAGTGAGTCAAGTTTCAAACTGGTTTCAAAATATCTTTGTTTACTAAAGCAATTCTTTAAATCTCAATTATATTAATTACTTTTAAAATTGATAAAAATATACTACGATAATTTGATGCAATGAGTCACTTAATGGAAGAAGGGCTAAAGTAACGTTTGAAAGAGAGATTACGACTAAAACAGATACAGAGACTAAATTAAATCTCTATATTGTATTTAGTATAAAATATACATGACCAAGTTATGTCTCAGTACTTTATTTGAGACTTAAATAAGTGAGATTACCAAATTATCCTTACTAATAAAACCCTATCCCTTTCTCCTGTCTCTTCTCTCTTTCTCTCTCTCTCGTTTTGTGTTGTGCCGCTGTGTCGCGCTCTTTCCAGTTACAGTTCCGCACCGTGCCGCCTTCTCCAGTACCGTCGTGGCGTGCTCTCTCTTTCGTTACAGTTTTGTGTTACGCCGTGTCACTTTTGTTTGAACCGTACTGTCGTATTCAAATTCGTTGTACTGCCTCTATTTTCTGCTGTGCTCGTGCGCATCGCCTTAGTTCCATTTTCGCACGCCTCAATCTCTCTTATTATTCTTCTCTTTGATATTCTGAGTTTGAAGTCCTCTTGTTATGAGTTGATGAATCTGATTCTGATATATGTTGTTGAGATTGTTGTTGGTATTATTAGTGGTGGTAGTGATGGTGAAATTTGGTGATAGCAGAAGTGTGGTAGTTAGGTAGGGTGAGAATAGAGTAAATGTAGACTTGAAATATAAAATTTTGAATAAAAATATTATAAGAATAAAATGTTATTAAAATTTTAATTTTTATCTTCAAGTATTTTAATTTTGTCTCTTTACTTTTTAAAAATATTAAAAAGATTAAAATTTTGAGAATAAAAAATATCTCACTACTAAATATAATATTAAAACTCAATTTTCCGGTCTAATATAGTACAATATTAAAATTTTAAGAATTATTTTAGTATAATATGAGAAGCCACTTTAGGCCTTGAATCAGTGGAGGTCCGACTACAATTTTTCAGTAATAAATAACTTTCATCTACTAGTGGGGTGGATTGTGTTATAAATAAAGAACAAAATGATAAACATCGATTCAAAATTTCAAATCAAAATAATTCTAAATTTCAAATTAAAATAATTCTTTATAAACCAATTGAATTCTTATTTTACTCAGAAGCTATGAACCGGACACTTCACTGAATTGCTGAGTCTGCATGTCGGACACATTTCGGACACGACACTCACCGACACTCGTCCGACACGCGTGTTAATAAAAAATAAAAAATTCTTCATACACTTGGACACACCTAAATACTATCACGTGTCAGCGTGTCCAGTTTTATTCTTAAAATATATTCTTGAAATAAATTTAAATATAGTATATATTATTATTTATAGTTAAATCTCATAGTGGTTCCTGAACTTACACTCGAGCCTCAAAGTCGTCCTTAAACTTGCATTGGCCCCAATATTATCCCCGAATTTGACACAGGTGGCTCACGGTCGTCCCTGAAACATTTTTCGGGGAATATTCCTAAACGGCGCGATGACGTGTATGGAGAGACGCCATGTTGGAGAGGTAACGACTATCTGACGTGGCTGTTATCTTTATTTAACTCAATTTAGTCCCTGAAATCATTTATAACCCTAATCCCCAATTTATTATTAGAAACCAGACTGTGTCTTCTTCTCTGCTCTCCTTCGTCTTCTCTGACACTGTTGAGCTTGATTTGAGTGGGTCATGATGGGTGGAGGCAGCAACCATGTTAGTAGCTCTAGTAACCGACGATCCGACAGAAACTGTAGGAGGAGAACCACCAGGAGTAGTCACGAACGACTTCCAGATAGGTATGGATGTGGTAGCCGACCCGTCCTCATGTGGTCAGGAACAGAGGCGAATCCAGGAAGACCATTTTATGGTTGTCCTAACTACAATGTAAGTGATTTTTGTTAATGTATATACCTAGCGTTGTTGCTCATTTCAATTTGTAATATTTTTTCTTCATGGGCATAAAATGTGGTTGCAGAGTGTTGGCAAGAGGTGGTGTGGTCTCTTTATGTGGGCTGACAAAGTTGCTAATGAAGAAGAAGTAAGTGACAGAGATAATCCTGGCTTTGAAATGAAGGAGTGGAGAATGAAATTTGCTTGGAAGCTTAGAGTTTGAAGTTAGGGCTCTAAAACTAGCATTTTGTGTGTTGTTGGTTGTTCTTGTAGTAATTGTGATTGTTGTTTGTGTAGCATGGAAGTAGTGAAGGCCATGTAGATATCGTGTAAAACAAAAGTTGTGATTGATGTACCCTATGAGGAACAAATGAATAGATTTGTGTAATTCTATTTTATCATTGTTGTTGCTAATTGTAATTTAGGAATTAAGAAATATGAAGCTAAAGAAGTGTAATAAAATTTGAAACATTCAACAACAACATTCACACATTGTAAATTGTTTTCCAAACTTGTCTGTGTCAAACTAGACACGATCAAAAGACAATATAGAGTATTTAACTACCATAATTCAAAACACATACACCCTGACACATGGAACTCAAAAACCATAAAGTTCAATGTTTAACAACAAAATATCTTAACAGAAAAATAGCAAAATGTTCATTTCTTGAATTTTCTTGGTGGTTTGAACCTCAAAGTTGAAACAAAACGCATGACATTACGCAACCTTGAAGCTGTAGTTGCAAATGCACCAACCATTGGATCGATACGAGCAGTTGTTGGAGTATTTGAAATTGGAACAGTGGCTGGTGGAGGAGCATTTGAAACACTTGGTGGAGGAGCACTGGTTGCTGCTGGAGGGATTGAAGTTGGTGCAGCTGGTGGAGGAGCATTTGAAACACTTGGCTAGACCCCTGGTTATATATCTCCTATTCAGTGTTGTTCTTGGTTTGCCTTTCTTTGCAGTTTTTTTCAAAGCAGCACCTTTCTTCTCTGTCCCATTCTTTGAGGGCACATTGGGTTGGAAAATCTTACCCTATTTTGGCTTAGGCACTGGTGTTGGAGTACTTTTGGGAATTGGGGTTGATTTGATGGTTGCAGCTGGTACTTGAGGTGGGGCAGAAGTAGCAGCCATAGAAATTGGGGTCGGAATGGTAAATTTGGGAATTGGGGTTGATTTGGTGGTTGCAGCTGGTACTTCAGTATGGTCCATGTCTTGGTTGGCTGGAGCAGAGGTAGCAGCCATAGAAATTGGGTTCGGAATGGTAGAGGTTGCCTCCTGGGTGGGTTCGGTAGTTTTAGGGTGATTGATACATAGGCTTGGAACTGGGTGTGGAGGAATGGCCTTAGAGCTTGGTCCTGTTCTCAGCAAAACTGGTTGGGTAGGGACTTCAACCACCACCTCCTTGCCCTTTTTGAATGGTGGTTCTTCCAAGTACGTTGGAATAGATACCCCATGTTCATAGTACAATTGCACCTCTCCGTGGTTGCTTTCAGCAAGGAAGCACATCTCTAGGAGCTCAGCATCAGAATTTAGTTCCCTTAGGCCAGTCTCTAAGGGTCTGTTTAGAACCAGCCACCAACAGTGTTCTGCCTTATCATACCCAAACTCTTTGTAGTAATTCCTTATGAAAAAGACATCTAGTCGATCAGGGTCAAGTTTCGGAATCTCTGAAATATGGTTCCTGGTGTATGACACAACACCGTCTTCACTCGTCACAAAGGATCCCCCATGGTGACACACAATAGTTATGAGACCCATCTGCAAATAACAAATGATCATCAAAATTGCCATCAACCAGGAAAGCACAATAACCCCAGTTCCTAACCCTCCATGAACACACATAAACTGCATACATAGACATCCTACATACTTCTATTTTCAGCACATTACAACCATAGCTACCATCATTACAGCAAAAAACAATCAATAAAAATGCAACAACAACATATGGAAAAAATCCTAACAAAAATTTTCAAAAAAATCACATAAGAAAACGATGAACGAATGAAATATATAACAAGTTAACAATGTACAAAAAGCCATGATCAACACAAGCAGAGGAGTGGATGGTAGCTATTTTGTTTCTCCTTTCTATTTTGGTTACCTCTAACAATCAAGATGCTTCCCGTCAGACCACTATGTGCGTGATAGAGACGAGATAATCAGAATATGCTTCCTTTCCTTGAGAGAGAAGGCCAGCCAAAAGCCCAAAATCCCTCTCAAAGTGGCGCCATTGAAAAAAATAAGGAGAAGAGGAAGAGACTGTGTTGGATTGAGAGAGAAGTAGTCACTGCATGTTAAATCCCTTCTGTAAACACTAACCGACGACGTTTCAATGCAATTTGGGTGCCAAATTAAAAACGACGTCGTTTTTGAAGTCAAGTCTGGCTTCCAGCGTGGCATCTGTCAATCCAAGTCATCTTTTCGTCACCGGAAAATGCTTCAGGGACGACCGTGAGCCACCTGTGTCAAATTCAGGGATAATATTGGGGCCAATGCAAGTTTAGGGACGACTTTGAGACTCGAGTGCAAGTTCAGGGACCACTCTGAGATTTAACTTTATTATTTATTAAAACAAAAAATATTTTAAATACTTGATATAATTAAAATAAAATATTAAAAATAATTAAAAAATTAATTTATATTTTAATATCAATAAAATATCAAAATATCATTACGATTTATCTAAAAAATACTTTATATTTTATATGTATGCATGTCTCCGTGTCTTATAAAATTTTAAAATTCGCGTATCAGTGTATTCCATATCGTGTCGTGTCCCGTGTCCGTATCATTGTGTGTGCATCATAGCTCAAAAGAATCCAAACTCAATAATGGATTATCAATTCAAATCAAACCAATTGAAAAAATATTTTATTTTTAATAACAATGGGATGAGATAAATTGTGTTAAAAATTTTAAAATATTTTTTATACAAATTTTCAATTTACAGCAATGTAAAAATATGACTTTAAAGCTTATATGTTTTCGTTCCAACAATTAAGAGTTTGTTTGAAAAATTAAGGATCAGAATTCATTCAAAAATGAAAATTTTTTTATATTTTAAAACAAATAAAAAATAATTTTAATTTTAATAAAAATTTTAGTTCTCATATTTATTTCTTTATAAATCTGAATTTTTTATGTTTGATTTTCAATTTTATTCTCAGTTATAATTTTAGAAATAAAAAAAATTCAAAATATCTTTACAAAAACATTCAATTTTTTAATCAAAATGATGTATCATTTTTTTTTTAAATTAAAAATAAAATTCTTTTTTTAATAGAGTTAGAATTCTTTTACCGTAAAAAAAACTTTCCAAACACACTGAAATCTAAATTCAAAAAATAAAAAAGGCAGGAAAAGAAGGGGAAGGAGCGAGCTCCGAGCTGTGTATGTGATGGCGACAGAGGAAGGAGAAGCTGCCACGGATAACGAAGTAAATGTTGCTTTCGAAGAAGAAGAGAAGCAAAATCAGACCGAAGTTGATGATGCAGAAGCAGAAGAAGACAATGATGACGATGAAGGAGGAGGAGAAGAAGAAGAAGAAGAAGAAGAGGCCGAGGAGGAGGAGGAGGAGGGAGAGGGCGAATACACTTTCAGATTCACCAACGGAATGAGTCATTTGGATTTCGTTCGAAACAACGATTCCGACGTCCAACGTTACCAGCAATTCGAGCTCCTTGAGCATCAAGCTCTCGCTGATAGAAAGCGCAAAGCCCTTTCACTTTCAGATTCTCATCAGTAATATTCTTCTTCTTCTTCTTCTTCTTCTTCTTCTTCTTCTTCTTCTTCTTCTTCTTCTTCTTCTTCTCTTATCAATTCTATCTTATAGTTGCTTCCTTTCAGTTACGTTCTGTAAAATTTCATGTTCTAGTTATGTTTTCTGTATAGTGGATTAATTAAGTGTTTAAAACGTTCCGGCTGCGTTTGGATAAACTGAATGTTTTCTTATTTTTATAGACCATGCATTAGTAAGCTATTATGGATGTTGAAAAGTGTTTAAGATGTATCTGGTCATTGTGCTGTTGGATTCGTCTGCATGCAGGGAAGAGACTCCTTCAAAGAAGGGGAGGGAAGATGATAATCCTGGGGCAACCATGGCTGAGATAATGGAAGCAATGAATTTTGGCGCACGCAGGAGATCAAGAAAGGTATGGATATGTACATCATTGGTTTCTCAATAGTTTACTCTTTTTTTGTTAATATTTTTCTCCCTTATTTTGATCAATGATTGTCCTTGAAATGATGTAGATGAATGATTTTAAGCATTTTCAGTTACAACCTATGGATGGTACAAGCTGCTTTTAGCTTTTTGTATAACTTGCATCTCATTCTTCACAATTATTCATCTGACTGATGCAGCAAAAGAAAAGAGGTAGGCGAAAAGGATCAAGGAATAAGCTAAACCCACAGATAACAAGAATGCTCGGTGATGCGACGCTTCACTACGTTTGTCGCCGTTATGACCAGGTATATTGTTCTGTCATGTGGAAATATTTGGCCTCTGGCATTGGAGATGTCTAATTCCTGTCTGTCACAGTTCTAAAGTACATTGAGCGAAAAGTTAGAGGATAAATAAGTTTTTTACCAACTTGATTCATATCTTTCATGAGGATGGTTTTCCGCCATACACCTTCAGATAGATTCTACAACTTAGAGGATGTAGTAACCTGATGCAACTTGGGGCAGTAGATGCTTCTGTATTTCTCTTTTATGATAACTAATTGAGATAGGGCTAAAAAATTAATATACAAGAAGGAGCATTCATACTTAATTACTTCAGATCTGGCTTCAAAATTACACTACTTTACCAATATACAAGTTGTCTACGATTGAAAAACTGAAAAGGTTGGAAGTTGCAATTTGTCACAAAAGCTGGATGTTAACATTTTCTTTTTTGGATCTCTCTCCTGCATGCTCTCTTCGTCTATTCCTTTTTCTTTAGATTTTTTGTTGGCTTTTTGCAGGCTATAGCTGTCTCACATGAAGTTATTAGGCTGGCACCAAATGTGGCTGATTCGTATCACACCCTTGGACTTGTATATTATGACCTTGAGGATTACAAAAGGGCGATGGATTTTTACATGATTGCTGCTCATTTGACTCCTAAAGATTCATCCCGTTGGAAAATGCTTTATGACTGGTCCAGGTGAGATGGTTTATTATTTTGTTGCATCTTCATTCTTAATTAGTTATGCTTCCGGAACTATTCAGCTGCATGAATTTTCATTCCCACTTGAATCATGAAAGTGGTTAGAATTTCATCTAATATTATGTCCACATAATAAATAACCTGTGCAGGCAAAATAATAATGGGGAAAATGGTTCATAAAAAACTCAATTTTCCACTTCAAAATATCTCTTTATTAGTTTTACCTCATTGGAGTTTGTCACCTTTTAAAAGTACCTGAATCAATGTATTCATTTTTAAAATGCTTTTCTGTCCGAAGAGAAGTTTAATTACTGAATTGAGAACCTTTTCCAACTGCAGAGAACAAGGTGATATTGGTCAAGCCAGTTACTGCCTTTCCAAAGCAATAACAGCAGATCCCAAGGACGAGACTCTTAGGAAAGAACGTGCAATGTTTTATGTTGAGCTTGGAGATTATCAAAAAGCTGCTGCTGCATATGAGCAAGTACATCACCTTTGTCCTGAGAATGTTGAAGCACTAACAGATGCAGCTAAGGTTTGTCTTTAGCTCTGTTTATCTGAGTCAGAGATGCTGCTTATTTTGTTGCCACTGTATATTGTTAACAACAGTGATACTTCCTCTTCCTCAGCTGAGATTATGATCTTTACGTTTTCATTATTTGATCACATCTGATTTTAACCCAATTATTTATTTAGAAGTTGACTTTCATTGTTGAATTTATCTTTTACTGCTTTCTTTTAGTGCTACCAAAAATGTGGTCAAGTTGCCTGTTCAATCCAAATTCTTGAAGATTATCTAAGGAGTCAACCAGACAAAGCTCATGCAAGCTTAGTTGACCTATTGGCTACTATATACATGGAAACTAAGGCACATGACAGAGCTCTTCAGCATATTGAGCATGTTCGAATAGTAAATTCAGGGGAAGAAATGCCTTTGAACCTGAAAATTAAGTCTGGAATCTGCCATGCTCATCTTGGAAACATGGAGAGGGCTCAGGTGAGTATGTAATCTTACACGCTTGAACCTCAGAATATCATTGGTCTTAGATGGTAAGTAATCATGGTATCTATTACTGGGTGTTGAGATTCCTTTATGATATATCCATGTATTGTATACTTATTTGAATTTTTACAAAAGAGAAATGCGTGTAGTTTTTGCTGAATTTCCTATATTGTGGGGATTATTGTCCTGTTAAGATTTTTTTTTTATTTACACATTAGATATCTAAATCCTCTGTTATATCATCATTATGTGGAGTTTAGGAAATCTATGGAAATATATAAAGCTTCCCTTTGTTTCTGCATTATTTGTATGCTAATCAGCATTTTACATGATTAACAGGCTTGCTTCAGTGACATAAAACCAGAGAATGCAATTGAACATGTTGAGTTGGTCACAGAGGCTGCAGACTCCTTAATGGAACTTGAGCATTATGACTCCGCATTGAGTTATTATTTGATGTTGGAAGGCAATGGTGGAAATGAACATGTATGGTAACTTATTCCTGTCTATTGCCGTATTGCAGCACTCTGTCACTTTTATAGTGGTACTTTACTATTTTTCTTTAGTGGTTGACTTGCCCTTTACAAGTCATACAATCTGATATTGAGCTCTACATATATATCTTTCAAAGAAAGTCTACAAGAAACTCTATCCTTTTTCTCTCTTCTCCCCCAAAAGTCCTTTTTCTCTCTTCTCCCCAAAAAGTAATTTTAATCTGATGCCATATTGCATATACCTTTTTCTTGTTTGCAGGGTCTTCTGTATCTGAAAATTGCTAGGTGTTATCTATCCTTGAAAGAAAGGTTACAAGCAATTCACTTTTTTAGCAAAGGCAAGCTTTCATTTTTGTTAAGAGTGTATTCAGGAAAATGACAATTTATTAGAACCACTTATGTCTACCTTTTTTATTGCATGGATTGAAATACTGGATAATCTGTTTTGTTAGTTTCTAGAATGAATGTTGCCAACAATATCAAGTTTAGCTACAATTATTTTTCTCTTGGGAGGTTTGCTAAGCATCTTATGATTCAAGTTTGGCATATTTGTCACATCCAATGCTGAGTTAGAGTTAATAATTGATTTGGGTTACTATAAGAGCATATTTTGAGCTTAAATATTTACATTACATTTTTTTTAACAAGTGCTGGTGATATTCAAGTTCATAAGTTTTTTCTTTTACTATTGATTGCATGTTGATATTCATGTTTCTCTGTTGCTGAACAACCTTTTATATTATAGCCCTAGAAACACTACAAGATGATGTTGATGCACGCATTACGTTGGCTTCCCTTTTGATTGAAGAAGGGAAAGAAGATGAAGCCATTTCTTTGCTTTCTCCTCCAAAGGATTCTGGTAAATACCATGAACTCTTCTTTTTTTGCTTTCTCCCCCACCCCCTCCCTTTGTCTCTTTTTCTCTGAAAGATTTTAACATGCGATACTTGCAGACTCTGCTGAAGCACATTCTGTAAAGCCAAATAAATGGTGGGTTAATGAAAGGATAAAACTGAAGCTTTGCAATATATATTGGAATAAAGGGTTGCTAGATGATTTTGTGGATGCAATTTTTCCTATGATACGTGAATCATTGTACGTCGCAACCCTTCGACAAAGGGTAATTTTTTATAAGATATTTTCTTAAAATCTTTCTAGCATGTGCATGCAATAGAAATATTTGACTTGACCTATTCTGGCATGCCATTTTCTACTTGTTCTTATACATTGTTCTATGCCAAGATATAGCCTCCTCCTGATGTTATAATCTATCTAATTTCTTTTCATCTAAAATGACAGTCAATATTTGTCATGGTCGGTTCTCACTGTAGGGTAAATCGAAAAAACGCCTCTCTACACGAGACCTGGTTGAAAGGGTTAGGGTAATGAATGCTCCAGAAAAGGATAATGTATTTCAAGGATTCAGGCCTATAGCTACTCCTTCTGATAGGTCTGACCGGTGAGTATTTTGCCTCCTTTTGTTTTTGTATAGAGGATCCTGATCCCCCAATTTGTATTTCCTCTGATCCCCCAATTTGTATTTCCTTCTCCTCATCTTAATGAAATTCTTTTCTTTTATCCCGAAAAAAAAGTGTTATATGCTTATTTCTATGATAGTGTAAACAATGGATAGTTGTAAACTTAACTTCCTTGCTAAAGAACTTCTACTCTTGTTTAAATAAATTCAGGTGGAAAGCTTCCAGGGCAAAACGATCGCTTCAAAAGAAGGAAATTGAGAAGGAGAAAAAGAAAGCTGAGGCATTGGCCGCTGGAATTGACTGGCTGAGCAATGATTCAGATATTGAACCTCAGGTGATCAGTTCTGTGATGTCCAATCTTGCCTCTAGAACAAACAAGTTGAGCAATAATGTAATAACCGCCTTCTGTATTATGCATGGAATGTTTCCAGAGAGTACACAAAGAACCTCCATTATGTAATCTTCTCAAGGATGAAGAGCATCACCAGCTAATAATTAATGTTAGTACTTTTATCTCTTTTTATCTCTATGCTTTTCTCCATACTATCTGACCTATTAATTCTTTTGTACAGTTGTGCAAGGCATTAGCTTCCTTACAAAGGTATTGGGAAGCATTGGAGATTATAAATATTACTCTCAGATTGACTCATTCTGCACTTTCTGCTGACAAGAAAGAGGAACTTCGATCTCTTGGAGCTCGTAACTCCTGAGCCCCAACTACTTGTATTTCTTGTAGATTAGTTATTTGCTTCCTACTTTTCTGCTTGCAAGAAATAAAATTGAAAAGTGAAAGAATTTTATTGGGATTTAGATCCTCTGACGTGAGGGATGTTATAGAGTTAGAAGTGACAGATCAATCACATTTGGACCAATTACATGTATCTTTACTTTAGAGGATCATATTTGCTTTTACTGCTCGTTTATTATTGTTACTCTCCCCTTCTTTATGTTTAGGTATTTCTGTATTGAAGCTCACAATATGGAGGTCTTTTAAAGAGAGTGAAAGTTAATATGTAGTTATTTTGTTTTTTGCTAATAAAGTAAATTTTTGTTCTTCACAGAAATGGCATACAACACCACGGATCCTAAGCATGGGTTTGATTGTGTAAAATACATTGTTCAGCAACATCCGTACAGTGTTGCTGCTTGGAATTGCTACTACAAGGTTATGTCTAGGTAAATTTGTGAATGCAAAGATCCCCGGTTTCTTTGTAAAACATTAGGTTGCCTCATATTAGTTTTCCTTCCCTAATATTTCATTTATTTGTTTTCTCCTGTCTGGTAGATTGGAAAATCGAGATACAAGACACTCCAAGTTTATACTTAATATGCAAGGAAAGTTCGTGGATTGTGTACCTCCTATTCTCATTTCTGCTAATCAGTATACTATAATTAGCCATCACCAAGATGCTGCAAGGAAATACTTAGAAGCTTATAAACTTTTGCCAGAGAATCCCTTGGTTAATCTTTGCGTTGGTATGTTCTTTTATTTTGTGCTGCATCTGGGTAGTGCTTGCTTAGGCCAAGAATGAGCTATTGAACTCATTCCTTCAAAATGTTCTTCAGGAACTGCCTTGATCAACCTAGCATTGGGTTTAAGACTTCAAAATAAGCATCAGTGTGTTGTACAAGGTTTAGCGTTCCTCTATAACAATTTAAGGATCTGCGACAACAGCCAGGTTTGTGCCACATGGCATCTCTTAAGAAGAAAAATACCTTGTTAATAAAAATCACGAAACCAAAGGTTAGCTTTATTTGTATCCAGTGAGAAAATTTGATTATAGTTTTGCTGTGGACATTTATCTAGACCTTGTTAAGGTTGGAGCCTCAAGCACCGAGTCATCTTTTGAATTCAATTTTTTTTTTCTGGCTGTGTAAAAATTATGAAGGGCTGAAATGACTGGTTTTTCTTCTGACATGAGTTATTATTTTTCTAAATCTATAAATTAATGCAACACTAATAAGCAAGAAATTGTTGAGGTTTTGCAGGAATCATTGTACAACATAGCTAGGGCGTTCCATCATGTTGGTCTTGTAACTTTGGCAGCTTTCTATTATGAGAAAGTGCTTGCTATTCGTGAGAAGGACTATCCCATTCCAAAACTTCTCAATGAAACACCGGATATTGCTGAAAATCATAAACCCGGTTACTGTGATCTTCGCAGAGAGGCTGCTCACAATCTGCACTTGATCTACAAGAAGAGTGGAGCTCTTGATCTTGCTAGACAAGTTCTAAAAGATCATTGCACCTTCTGAGCTTATGTTGACATTTCTTCTTGTGTATATATATATACGGATGATAGTATTTATATGCAATGATAGTAGCAACTTATTTGTTTATTTTTACTCATTCAGTGGACCAAATTTTACTAATTTATATCACTCAATATTTTTTCTAAAACACACCCAAACAAGCCCTTAAGCCTTACACCAAGGAAGTTAACAAAATATTCAAAGTGATGAACATATAATTTTTCAGGAATCAATTTCCATGTTAACTCAAATTCACTAGTCCTCACAATGTGTTAGTTAAGGTGGTACGCAATGACACTTGTGAAGAGACTGCACAAATCTTGTGCGCTCTCAGTTTAATGAGCATTAATTTTGTGCGCAAGATGAAGGAATATCATTATTTTGTAGTTAACTCAATAAAAAAACCCTACATAAATCTAATTTGCTAATTCTTTTTTGAGTAAAGTTTCACCTTGAATTTGTTGTCTAGTCAAAATAATCACTTAGCTTAAATTTGTTTGTTGTTGAAAATCGTCACTGAGTTTTTTAGTGATTGAACATTGAGTTTTATTCTCTCTTACTGAATAATCACTTAGTTACATTTTTTTTTTTTTGCTAAAAATCATCGGCAAGTTGAATTTGTTATCGATTATCATCAAATTTGTTACTATCTTGCTCTTAGCTAAATTTTTTTGTGCTGAAAATTATCATAGTTAAATTTATTGTTTCTAAAATAATTAATACTTGATTGTTATTAATATTTTTGTGAAGACATGTATCTTAAGTTTTTAACTTATGATTTTAATTTTATTTTTATAATTTTATATTTTTATTTAGATTTAATTACTCTATTGATCTTTATAGTTTTACCAAACTTTTAATTAGGTCTTATACTTTTTTTTTCAATTGGATTCCTGGACTGCTTTTAATTTTGTAATTAGGTCCTTTCTAGTGTAAAAAATATTAGAGTTAATTGAATATTTCTTTACAAATTAAAGGTATTCATAATTAAGAAACTAATTAGACCTTTAACCGTATGTATTTTTTGGAGAAATATTCTGTTAATTTTAACATTGTTAACATGAAAAGACCTAATTACAAAATTAAAATTTATATAAGGACCCAATTGAAAATAAAAAAAAAGTATAAAGACCTAATTAAAAATTTAATGAAACTATAGGGATTATGTCTAGATCAATCGAGTGAGTCAATAACTCATCGATTGAACTAGTAACACGATGATCTGGTTGTATGACCGGATCAATTACCGATTCGATTTTGATAACTATACTGACAGGTGCAGAGTGTTCTGAAACTGGACTAGATTGGCCGGTCAGACTGATCCGACTGCAAACCAGAGACATTAACGGTTTGGTTTATTGTTGGAAACCGCCAATTCAAAAACAATCAAAACTCTGAACCGGCCGGTCGGATCGGGCTGGGAACCGGCAGGTTTGTAGAAAACGACGCCGTTTTTCCTCTTAAAAGGGCAAAAAAAAAGGAGAAGAAATCAGAAAAGCGTGCGCGACTCGCCCCCTTTCTCCAATCTCCTTCCTAGCCTCCACCACCGCCGCAAGGAGGAGCCGTGTTTGCCGCCGTCCGTCGCATTCAGGGGATTGTCTCCTCGAGTCTTCGTGCGTCGCAGGCGTTCAAGTCTTCATCTGTTCGCAATCATCAGTCTCTGGCGCGCAGGTTCTTCCTCGAGCTCGGCGTGCGTTGTCTTCGTCTGTCGCTGTCCGTCCTCCTCTGCGATCGAAGGTCAGTGACTCCGAGCTAACTTGTTCTTCGTTTTTTTGTATGCTCTGTTCAGAAATCATTGAATGATTATTGAATATTTTGTGTTTTTATTGGGATGATTATTTGATTCTATTGAGTAGTTCTCTGCTACTGTTTTGTGTTTTCTACTTTTCTGTTTTGTGATTTTTTAGATAGTGATGAGCTGCTGCCTGTGTGATGTAGCCTGCTTTGTGTTTTACTGTTTTTGTGAGTTAATTATGTTTAGATTGTGTGTGTGACTGTCTTAAACTCTTAATGATTTATCGATTTCAGTTATGGATAATATTTTTACAAAATGACCTTTTGCTTTCAGAAATTATACACCACTAATACCACATAATATTTTTCTGTTACCTTTGTAAGAACTTAAAAATTTTACCCAAATGCATCATTGTTATTCTGTGATGCTTACGATTCCTCACTAGTTGTTCGTGGAATTGCGGTGTCTGGTTGATAGTGCTGATGAATACTTGCAGCTTGTTGACACAGTCAGCAATACAATGCAAGCTTTTTGTAACATGCCAGAAAGATTTGCTTATGGGAGTTAGATATAGGATAGATAGCTGGTTAAATGTAGAAGGGTCAATTAGAGGATCTATATTATGAAAACTAAATTAGATTTGGACTCCGGTTATTTGCTTGTTTTGATTTTTGAATCATTCATTCCTAGCATTTATTCTATGATATCCCTTATGTACAAAAACTACAAAATTAACGCTACAGCGGGTGAAATTAATGAATGCAATGCAATATCTTAAACCATACAAATGGTTTATTAAACAACTAGCATAAAAGGAAAAGAGATGAATAACAGAATAAGTGTACTACAAGTCTACAACACTTTTAAATTATAATCGATTGAACGGACTCAACATAGTACTAGTAGGCACACCTAAGATTATTGCATGGCAATATTATTAGTAGCCTGCTCTAGTGCTCATAACCAGCAATGAAGGTAATTGTGAATTGTGATGCTGCTATTTATTCCTGTTCTCCCCATTTCAAATGTGGTAAGACTTTGGTTGATATAATATTTCATGTAGTACTTTAAATTTGGAAAACATTTTAAGATTTATATAAGACTATAATTATGTTTTAGAGTGTTTACTTATAATTTATTTATTATTTTATTATAAAAACAGTTTTTTCGATTGAATTACGGTTGAACTGGTTAGACCAATAAACTAATGAACCGGTAACTAAAGCGGTTTCATAACCAGTCCGGTTTTCAGAACCTTTTTGCCTTTAGTATCAAAAATTAAATTCTTTTTAATATGTTATTATTGTAGACGAGTTCTCCTTCTTCGGAGCAGCCGCCGCAACTACCTCCATTTTCAAGTTCGACTCTCATTGCCACTGGTTACCAACCTCCTCAATACAGCTTCCCCCATTGCTCCCTCTTCTTTATTGCAGCATAACCAGTCTTCTATAATAGCCACAACCATCCCAAGAGGACCAAGCAAGGGGCCTGCTAGTACTAGAGAAAACACCCGAGAACAATAGAGTGCTTACAAGGTGTTTGACGGAATGCTTACTCTAAATTATGTAACTTTATTGCTCATATAGTCATATTTGTGGGTTCCTAAGTGTGTGACTACGAGTGTGATTATGAAGCTTGCAGTAGTTAAATGGCATATAGCAATATAGCATAGTAGTTGGTTAATAGGCAAGTTCCAATTTCCCGAGTGCTTAAACTCTTCTTTAGATTCAGACTGAACATTTAAAAATGCTTCTAGCTCGAAAGCTATCTCCTTCAAAGCTTAAGCCACTCTTTTATTTATCACTCCTTCCTGAGTGCAGAAACCTTGCCCACTCAAATCTCTCTTCAGTTTTGGTAGCACACTCAAAATTCCAGATACAAAACTGCCCAAAGTTTTTGCCACAACCCACAATTAGTTTGATTAGGTTTTTCTCTTCACAGCCTGGAGATTCAGCTTTGAAACAAAATTTGCCTATCTCGCGTGAGGGTAATTATGATGAAGGGACATCCCCATCTGTTGTTTGCCCTGGTTGTGGTGTTTATATGCAGGATTCCAACCCTAAGCACCCTGGGTATTTTATTAAACCCTCTGAAAAGGACCTGAACTATAAATTGTTTAACAATCTTGAACCTGTTGCAGAAGAGCCTGAGTTCTCCAATTCTGTTAAAAGAGGGATTGTTATTGAACCTGAAAAGCTTAATGATGATGATGCAAACTTGATCAAGAAACCAGAGAAGCCAGTGGTATGTGCACGCTGCCATTCGTTGAGGCACTATGGGAAAGTAAAGGACCCAACAGTAGAGAACTTGTTACCGGATTTCGACTTTGATTATACGGTGGGAAGGAAGTTAGCATCAACATCAGGGACCCGATCAGTGGTGCTGATGGTTGTGGATGCAGTGGATTTTGATGGATCATTTCCACGGAAGGTTGCAAAATTGTTGTCTAAGACAATTGAGGATCATTCCGCTGCATGGAAGCAAGGCAAGTCAGGGAATGTGCCAAGAGTGGTACTTGTGGTGACAAAGATTGACTTGTTGCCTAGCTCATTGTCACCAACAACATTGGAGTATTGGATTAGGCAAAGAGCGAGAGAGGGTGGAATTAACAAGATTACTAGTTTGCACATGGTGAGTTCACTACGGGATTGGGGACTGAAGAACCTAGTCGACGATATAGTTGCACTAGCTGGGCCTAGAGGGAATGTCTGGGCTGTTGGGGCACAGAATGCAGGAAAGAGTACATTAATAAACTCGATAGGGAAGTATGTTGGGGGGAACATTACACATCTGACAGAAGCACCTGTGCCAGGGACGACACTCGGCATTCTTAGAGTGGAGGGTGTCCTTCCAAGGCAGGCAAAATTATTCGATACACCTGGCCTTCTTCATCCTCACCAGATCACAACACGGTTGACGAGGGAAGAGCAAAAGCTTGTTAACATGGGCAAGGAGTTGAAACCTAGGACATATAGAGTTAAGGTGAGTGCACTGAGATGCTAATTCTTGGTACTGAATTTCTTATATGCATTGCCAGTTTGCACTGTGACTATTTTTTAAAAATAAAATAAATATTTGTTATCTTGTTAAAGCTTGCGGTAATTCATTGTGGCAGGTTGGTCATTCTATTCACATAGCTGGTCTAATGAGGTTGGATATTGAAGAAACATCCCTAGATACTATTTATGTCACAGTGTGGGCATCTCCTTATCTTCCACTGCATATGGGTAAAATAGAAAATGCACCCAAAATATTCCAAGACCATTTTGGCTGCCAACTACAGGTATTCACTTTGCTCTTGTTTATTCAATAAAAATTACACCACCACCACCACCACAACAACAAAGTCTTATTTATTCCTCTAGGTGAGAGACTACTTATTCAATGAGATTAATTTTGATATAGTCTCGGTGTAAAATATTCTACACTATCAACAAATCTTATACTCCTTTCGTTCCTTTTAATGTATCCAAAATACATTGATCTAAAAATATAGCAAATGGTGATAATGGCGAATAAAAGGAACTATGATAGATATTGTATCCACATACAATTTGTATCCACCAGATAACTACAATTCATTTCCAAATACATTATGCACTAAAACGTGAGAGCAACAAAACGTTTGGTACATTGTTAGATCAAGGAATTATCCAGATACATCTGTAGAAGGATGTGCCAAAAACTGATAATGGCAGATATAAGGGGATTAGGGGAATTTGTTATCATACCACAGGACTTTATTTAATCAATCATGATATATATACACACAAAATCAGCTATTAAATCAACCACCTGTATAGAATATATGTTGAAATACAAAATATACATTAAAAATGAGTTAAATAACACATATATTATACACAGACACAGCGGATGATTTGGTAGCTGATTTTTTTTTTTGTGTGCGCATATTTCATTGTGGCATGAATGATATTGCATTAAATTTTCCTCGTCTGTAACACCATTTTGAACTGTTCTTTGCCAGCCTCCAATTGGAGAGAAACGAGTTCAAGAGCTTGGGAATTGGGTGAGAAGGGAGTTCCATGTTAGTGGGAACAGTTGGGGGTCAAGTTCTGTAGACATTGCTGCTTCTGGGCTTGGTTGGTTTGCCATTGGACTCAAAGGAGATGCAGTTTTAAGTGCTTGGACATATGAAGGTGTTGATGTTATTCTTCGTAATTCTTTATTACCTTACAGATCACACACCTTTGAAGTTGCTGGATTCACAGTTTCCAAGATTGTGTCTCAGTCTGACAGAGTTTTAAATAAGTCACATCAAAGAAGTGATAAAAAAGCCAAAGGGGTTGACTCAAAAGCACCATTATCGAGTGATCTTGACTCATCAATGTTGACATCTAACTGAAGCATGTAACACTGGTGTTCACAGTAATGTGACAATGAAAAAAGTGATTTTGACTTTTTTTGGATACATCTAAAATTAATGTATTTGTATTTAATTTTTATCCAGATACATGATATATTAATCCATGATTGTACCAAAAAAAAAAGTTAAAATGACAATTATTGTAAACTGGAATAAAAATAGAAATAGAAATTGATTACTACAATGAGCTCCATGAGCTAAACGATAATTTAGTTTTGTTTAAAAATATTTCGTTTGACTTGGTATATCTTTTGGCTTATATCTGATTCATTACATGTATATTTTCTAATTTATCAATATCATAATCATCATATAAATAAAGAGGATATTGAGTAACTAAGTTGGGTTGGTCTAGTGATTAACTCACTAGTCCGTTTGAGCAAGTGTCAAAAGTTCGAAAGTCTTGTGCATACAATAACTCATTATTCAGCAGCAAATTCTTAAATGGAGTTTTGATTTATAACAGATTAGTCCTTAATTTGTCGAGTTAGAAAATATCATAGAAAAAAAAAACATTGAATTGATCTTAGGGACCTTAGATATGAATAAATGGCCAGAAGGATGGTTAAACTTTTAACATCATCATTATAATTAATTTTAATTGAAAACTGGTTTTTATGTCGATTTGTCTTTTAGATTTTTGAAAAAAAAGCTTTGTACAATGTAATCAATACTACAAAAAGTATGAGTTATTATTTTATAGAGTACAAAAAGAGGGAAGAGAAAAGTTTAGAACCAGATACTAATACTAGTAATTAGTAGTATGCGAATTGTTATGTGCAATAAAGATAACTACTTCTTCTTCTTTTTTCATTAAATGGATATATTTGCAAGTCACAGAAAAAACTTTGGAACGTTTTCTTTTTCTTTATTTTTTTCTTTTCTTTTTTACACTTTTCTACTTTTAAATTTATAATCAACCATTTGTAATTGTACTACATGGTAAGTGCCTCGACAAACCCCTTTAAAGTTTAAAGACTAAAAAATCTCTTGACAATGGATTACAATTATAACATAAAGGCCTATTCCATAAGTGTTATGTGCAATGCTTGTTGGAATCACCAACATTTATTTATGTGGCTAATTTTCAGGGAAGTGAATATTCTTTGCTTTTTAAATACTATTTTCTTAAAAGGAAAAAGAAAAGAAAAGAAATGTACATATACTTTGTTTAGTAATTTTTTAAAAGGATTTTTGTTAAGACT
This sequence comes from Arachis hypogaea, assembly GCF_003086295.3. NCBI lineage: Eukaryota > Viridiplantae > Streptophyta > Magnoliopsida > Fabales > Fabaceae > Arachis > Arachis hypogaea. The sequence continues at coordinate 9,713,841 of NC_092048.1, forward strand.
TTCAATGTAAAAGGATTTTATTAAAAAAAATAAAGTTTTACTGTATCTATAATGTATTTATTAAACAAGTTTTAAAAATTCAACTGAAATAATTAATAACGGTGTTAGCAGAATCAAACAACAGAAATTGTAATAGGATAGCCAACTTATTAGTTAGATAAATTAGATGAATTGGCATTTAGGATAGAATATTGATCGGAAGTTTTAATGTATTTTCCTAATATTCAAATAAATAAAATTTTAAATATATATTATTTTTTAAAATAAAAACAAACATTTTTTATTTAATAATTAAGAAACAATTAAAAAGAAAAATTGATTTTTTTTTTTCAGATTAATCCATAAAAAGAGACATATTACTATATTAGACCTTGTTATGCTTGATAATTTCTCATATTAGTCTGGAATTTTGGTGGCCGGAAAATTTATCCGTGGAGGATGGTAGTTGTTTGTTTCTTCTTTTTAATGTTAGCAAAATCCTTTTGAAATAGGGTATTCAAAATATTTTCAAGGTATACTATACTATATAGTATATACACTATATTATAGTATAAAGTATTATTTTAATCCTAAAATTTGAGCTAACTCTTAATTCTGTTTTTAGCATTTAATGTGCGTGTTATATTTTTATTTTGAATATTTTATTTTATTCAATTTGTTTCGTCAAAATTAATTTTTTCGCTTCTATTATTATTATTATTATTATTATTATTATTATTATTATTATTATTATTATTATTATCTTTTAACTAATAAAAAATATTATAGTTGTAGTAGTAATAGTGCTAATTGTAAATTTGTAATGATTTAAGAGTGATAAATAAATAAAAAAAGATAATAATAAAAAATGTTTTTTAAAAAAAATAATTTAGACGAAATGAAAAAAACAGGAAAATAAAATTTTGGAAATAAAATATAACATTTTAAATATTAAATATAAAATTAATACTTAATTAGAATATTTAAAATTAAAATAATATTTTAACTCGAATATGCCTAAAATAAGCATAATAATTTTGTGAATATTGAACGTGTTTTTTATAAATTATTGAATTTTATTAAATAAAAATTAAATATGATCTTAAAAGAAGAGAGTTGATGGATTATAATAAAGTAATAATCATTAATACATCAATAAGTAATATGAAGTAAGTTAAACAACAATATTTAAAATAATATTAACCATAATTGATTTTTGTTGTGTTAGACTAATTTAATTAAATTTGGTTAACAAAAAGACTTGAATTATAATATTATTCATCTTTTAATATATTAATATATATAATTTTTTATTTTTAAATAAATAAATAAATAACATATAGATGCACAAAAATATAAATTATTTATGTACTAAAATTTTTATAATATTAGAAATTGATATTAAAATAGTATTTTAAACTATAATATAAAAATATAAAATAATTAATTTTATTTTATATATTTTGACAAATAATTAAATTATTTTAATAAAAATTTATTAAGTAACTAATTTTGTTAAAAATATTATTATATAATATAATTTTTTATCATTAAAAAGTGACGTAATCATTTATAAAATACTGTTTTTCTAAAATAAATTGGAAAAAATAAAAATTCAATATTTTTATGTATTATATATAATATTTTAAATAAATTATATTTTTATAAATATTTTGATAAAAAATTATATATTATAATATTATTTTTAACAAAAATAGTTAGTTAAAATTTTTTAATTTAATTATTTTATATTTTTATATTATAATTTAAAATATTATTTTAATATAAATTTTAAGTATTATAAAAAATTTATTATATAATAATCGATCTTAATGTATAAAAGTTCATTTATATTTTTTTGTATTTATATGTATTTATTTTAAGAAAAAATTATATTTATTGTTTAAAATATTATATATTAAAAGATGTTTTTCATTTTGTATTTATTAGAATCTAATAATTTTTTTCTTATAACAGTTTTTAAGTTTATTTAGTAAAATTAAATAAATTATAAAAAATGATGCATATTTATAAAAAAATGACACATTTAATGTATACAAAATTATTGTGATTATTTTGGACACATTCTTTTAACTGTATGTTATTAATTTTTATTATACTATACTTTATAAAGGAAAAAAAAAGGGAGGAAAAGAAAAAGAGAAAATGAAAGTATGAAACCCAGTAAGATGCCAGCTATATACCAATGTCTATAGATTGAGAGAGAGAGAGAAAGAAAGAAAGAAAGCAAGCTAGACACACAGGACATTCCATTTTGACCACTCCTGACAGCAACACACTCTCTCTCTCTCTTCTCTTTTCTTTTCTTTTCTTTTCTTTTCTTTGTTTATTTATTTTTCACTTTGTTAGTTTGTTTTCATAGATATTCCCATTATTATTTCCCCAAATTTCATCCAATCGGAGCCCCCGTTACGCCGCCGCCGGAATCAGCCAATTCCGCAATGGGCCTCCTCCGGCTCGTTCTTCTCTATTTCTAGGGTTTCTTTGTTTTCTCTTTCTCCCTCCGCGTGTCTCCTATCGTAGCTTCTGCTGCGCTTTCCCACCGGAGACATGTCGCGCCAAACGACGTCGACGGCATTCACTAAATCCAAGACTCTCGACAACAAATATGTACGCCATTTTCTCTCCTTTCACAAATTCACTTTCGATTCTCCGTACGATTTCAGCCTTTTCTGTTCTCTGTTTTCGCCAATTGCCAAAAGAATGCTGCTTAAATTTAAGATTTTTTACCCATTTTCTGGGGGTTGAAGACGTGAATTTCTTGTTTTAGAAAGTATATAGCTGAAATTGAATTAGTGGAGGGTTTAGTGTTGTGTTCATTGTGGAATAAGAGATGTTTCTGAATGAAATTTGAAAGCCTGGTGGTGGTTTTTACTTTAGTAGTACGATATGGCACATAATGTGGATGGTAGTAGTATATGGGAACTGTTGAAATTACGGTGACTGTGTGAATTGTAACATTAGTAATCATAAGCTTACGGTAGCAATACCATGACCTTAAAAAAAGGAGATGAAGCTGATGGTAGGGTAGCTGGTAGGCTGTAGCAGCTTTGGGCTGTACTGGCGGTAATGTTAGACTTAGGGTGCTGGGGTAATGTGGAACTGGTGTTAGGCAGCCAAATAAGAGTACTGTTGTTGATGTGACTATGGTTGCAATGAGGTCATAATGCTAATAACATGATCTAGTGGTGAGGGATGTTACTGCTGCTGATGGTGATTGGATGGTAGCAGTTAATAAATGTTTTCTAAAGGGACTGTGTTACATTGTTTGATGCTGCTTCTGGTTGTTCCTTCATCTTTGTTAAATCATCTAGCGTTTGCAGTACACACGTGGCAGAGAATGCACTTGAAAGTTGAAATGTTATATTCTGTAATTCATGGATTTTTTATTATATGATATTGTCTCTATTTTGAAACTGCTGTTGGATTGGTATATTAAACTGCTTTGATTTTTTTATTGGCCAATTTTTTTATTATTGTTTTTTATTTATTTTTGCTTGTGAGACTTGGAGCAGATGCTGGGAGATGAGATTGGGAAAGGAGCTTATGGTCGAGTTTACAAAGGTTTGGACCTGGAGAATGGAGACTTTGTTGCAATTAAACAAGTCTCTTTGGAGAATATTGCACAGGAGGATCTCAACATCATCATGGTATAAAATGTCTTCATATCATCCCTCTTTTAATTTTTCCTTAGATTGAATTATCGTGTTAACTGTTGATTATAAAGCAGAAAGTTAGTCTGTTATGTCTCAACAGACCCAATTGAGGTTGAGATGGACATCTGAGGCTCTCATGGTGGCTTGATATTGTGTCCATATGTCATTCAACTGATATGGCCCTTGCTTAGGCTAGGTCTTTCACCTTTTTTTCAAAAAAAAGTTTGGATAAAAGAAGAATTTCATTAAGATGGAGAGAAGAATAAACAAGGAAATGGAGGATAAGAGATCCTCCATACAAGAGCACAAAACAATCAAAAGAAGAGCTATCTATGAAGCGTAGGTTTCCAATCCCTCAACGTGCTTGAGGGGGAAGTCCTCTAAATGAATCATGAGGTTTAGGATGCCAAATATCTAATCATTTTCCATAAAAATATCTTGTTTGACAATCTGTCATTGAAGAGACTACTGGCATATATTGCATAATGCCACAAGGAGTTAACCTCTCTCCTAGTCCTAAAACCAACAAACATACTCAAGAGAAACTGGTCTATTGCTTAGGCTAGTTCTTTTTGGAGCAGAACTTCTTCACATATTCATAATTTGGCAACATATATTGTATGATAGATAAAGCAACTAGAAAAAGCAATATAATCTTTCTGAAGCTCTCAATGTCTTTTTAGCTCTTTATATTGCTTTTCTTTCCTCATCTATTATCTACATTACTAATTTGGGTGCTGCTTTGGCTGTTGCTTTCGTCTGATTTGATGGATGCTTTGATTTTCCAGCAAGAGATTGATTTGTTGAAGGTACTGTTTCTTAATATTGTATATGTGCTGCAATGTGTTACTATGCTACAATGTATCCCCCCCCCCCCCCCCCTTTTTCTCTCTTCCCTCTTTTTTAATATGTGTTCTTTACATGTCTACTTTCCTGTGATGTTTTTTGTTTAAACTCTCGAAATCACACTACCTATCATGTTAACTACTAGTAATCTGATACAGAATTTGAACCACAAAAACATTGTAAAGTATCTTGGATCCTTAAAGACAAAGAGTCACCTGCACATAATTCTTGAGTAAGTGACCTCAAATCTGTATTACAATGTAAATAAATCTCATTGTAGCATAATTTAATGGTACTTTAGAGGAGTCATGATTTTGCTACGTGTTGTTTGTGACTTAATAGGTATGTGGAGAATGGTTCACTTGCAAATATAATCAAGCCAAATAAATTTGGTCCTTTTCCAGAATCACTGGTTGCTGTTTATATTGCCCAGGTTTGGGGGTACTTATGACTTTTTCATTGCGATCTTCCAAGGATTTGGCTATAAGATTTTATGTTAAATGTATTATATGTTGAGCTAGGTGTTGGAAGGCTTGGTTTATCTACATGAACAAGGTGTTATTCATCGAGATATCAAGGGTGCAAACATATTGACAACTAAAGAGGCAAGTCTTCTATTTTTCTAGCTCACATTATGTGCTAGGGCTTTGTGTTTAGGCAATTCTTTTTTCTGGTGTGTATGCATTGTTATTCAAGTTATTATCTATATACAAGTGAGTTTTGTGTCATATATTCCCTCCTCTCAGTTGGAGTTAATTGATTGAATCAAGATGTTGGTGCTTTACTGGGTATTCATATTAATCTATCTAAAATCAATATTTGGCCATGGTGGGTACTGATGTGTGGTTTTAGTGGTAAGAGCAGTAGCCTATGGGCATTCATTCTATGCGACAAAGAAAGGGCAGCCTGGTGTACAAGCATCAACTGTAAAATATAAAATAATGTTCTATGGGATTGAATGTTGGATGGTAAAAAAGCCAACAAGAAAATAACTAAAGGATTAGGATGTTGAGACAGGTGAGTGGACACATTAGGACGGATAGAAGCAGCAGGAGTAAATGCATTATAGATAGAGTTTGGATAGCTCAGTAGTAGAGAGATGGTACTGATGTGTGGTTTTAGTGGTAAGAGCAGTAGCCTATGGGCATTCATTCTATGCGACAAAGAAAGGGCAGCCTGGTGTACAAGCATCAACTGTAAAATATAAAATAATGTTCTATGGGATTGAATGTTGGATGGTAAAAAAGCCAACAAGAAAATAACTAAAGGATTAGGATGTTGAGACAGGTGAGTGGACACATTAGGACGGATAGAAGCAGCAGGAGTAAATGCATTATAGATAGAGTTTGGATAGCTCAGTAGTAGAGAGATGGTAGAATCTTATTAGGTGGGATAACTGTAGTTGTTATATTTTCGTCTTTGTTCGGAAAAAAAATGTATTTTGCATTTTTCCCTTTTTTCCCCTTTCCCTCTACGATTCACCATATCTTTTTGCTTTTCGGAGTTTTCCTCCCTTGTTGCTTCTGTGCTTAATTTGGTCTATGTTGATTTTCCCCCTTTATGTTTAAGTTAATGGCAATTAACTGTATTTTGTAAGGAGTGAGTCAAAACATAACTTTTTTGCCCGCATTTGGAAATCAGAAGACAAGAGAAGGGGTTCCCAGTCTTGCTAGCTTGTTTTTAGCATTATTATGAACTACTAGGTACTAGCTATTCTGCATTTAGTAACTTGTACTTTGCTTGGTTAGTGTCTCATGATCTAGTTACGAGTTTTATTAATTTTCTTGTCATTGAATCTAGTTCAATTAATTCTCACCAATTATAACTCTTGCTTTCTTCAGGGTCTTGTCAAGCTTGCTGATTTTGGTGTTGCGACAAAATTAACAGAGGCTGATGTCAATACACATTCAGTTGTTGGAACACCATACTGGATGGCCCCAGAGGTATTAGCTCTGTGCACTAATAATTTGTTTAGAGCTTTTAATCATTACTTTATTTGAATAATCTATAACAGCTTTTGGCGTGCTGTTTGTTTTGTTTCTTTCTTAGGAAGGTCTCATCTTCCCCTTGGTTTCTGTCTCTTCTCTCATTATTATGTTGTGTCTTTCATAATATAAAAATGGTTTATTTGTTGCGCTGAGCACCAAGATGGCACTTTAGTTGTAATAAAACCACTCATCTTAAAATTTAAGATGTTAGGCAGAGACACATGAATAGTTATATATCTAATGTGGCCCCTCACACACGAGCCTTTTTTGGACTTGAAGCGTGAAAGCTGTGAATTCTTCATATGTTTATTTTATGCTGATTGTTTCTTTATTTAGAAGAATGGGGCAACAAGGGCTCTTTTGGTCATAGCAGCTCTAATATCATGTCATCAAATCACTTATCATAAAAGTTTAAGCTGTTACATAGAGGCCACTAATGGTTAAATATCTAATGTTAGTCCACCTAATAAAAAGGATTGTGGATTATAGCAGTGGCTTCTAATATAATGTATTAGCCTTATTTAAGGACACTCATGGATAATGTTCATTTTAATTTTTCAGGTTATAGAAATGTCTGGGGTTTGTGCTGCTTCTGACATTTGGAGTGTTGGCTGTACAGTTATTGAACTTCTTACATGTGTACCTCCGTATTATGATTTGCAGCCTATGCCAGCTCTTTTTCGTATTGTCCAGGTTTGTATATGTGTAATTAGTTACTCTTTCTTCAAGGTTCCTAGGACCTTCTTTTATTTACATTTGGATAAATAAAGGCATCAAACTTTCTTGTGTAACCAATGTGTGGTTAGAGTTTCGGGTTTAAGATTTAGTCTTATTGGAGCTCTCAAAGGCCCACGAAAAAATTTATTTGATCTATATTTCGTGTAGTGAAAAGAAACTTTTTCTTAATCCCTTGACTTTTCTCTCAGGATGAGCATCCTCCAATTCCTGATAGCTTGTCACCTGACATTACCGATTTTCTGCATCAATGCTTTAAGAAGGTAAAGCAAATCTTAACTTATTGGTTGGAATGCATACAATGTATTAACATAGATGCTATGCCGGCTGCATGTGACTTCCCTTTGTGTATTCCTTTCGCCCCTTTTGCTCATTGTTCCTGTCCTGATGTTCTGTTGCACATGACAGGATGCTAGACAAAGGCCTGATGCTAAAACACTGCTGTCTCACCCTTGGATTCAAAACTGTAGACGTGTCCTGCAGTCTTCACTCCGTCATAGTGGAACATTGAGGTTTGATAGCATGATATATTATTGTCCAATTATGTTATTTTTGGTCAAGTGTAGCCTTCTAAATACGAGTACTTTGTGATCCAGTTATCACTTTATTTTTATTCTCATTATTCTGATGCTTGATATTGGGTGACATCCATTTTGGTTGAATTGACATTTAAATGTCACAAAATGGTCTTTACTCCTGTTATTGTACTTCTTACTTTGTCTTTTCTAATATTCTTTCTTTCAAAATTAAAGAAAATGAAAAAAAAGATTGTATCAACAATTTCAAAATATGGTCTTTCCTTTATGATGTTCCAAGATACTGACCAATTAGCTCAACAAATCAAATCTTTAAGAAATTTTTATTTTGATAGAAGAATTCATAAGATTTGAAGGAGCTGACATGTTTCTGTTTGTTATCATTTCTGGTATAGTTTGTCTAATATTGACAATTAGCATGTAGCTTGAATCTTGTGCGTCAGATATTGATATTTTACAAGGCACCAAGTGGTTGTTACTTTCATCATTTTTTTTTCAAATTTTCAAATAATATACACAATCCTCCTCCGTATACTACAGCAGACAACTTGACTTAATGAAATCACACTTTGTTGTTTTCTGAATTAATTGTCCTCATTGCTTAGCTTCTTACTTTTAATTCGTCTTCTAATTGTTTGAGAATAAGAATAATCTAATATGGAATACATTTTCTATTTCGGAAGTGTTTGTCTGTCTATGCATTTTTGTATTATATCTGCAGTTTTTAGTGTTTACTGCCAAGTAGTGTTAACACTTTGAAGATACATTTTTTCTACTTTGTGAAATGAGTATGTTTATAGTTCTTGGATGCATTTACAATTAGACTTTTGTTTGAACCATTTATTGTTGTTTACTTGTAGCTCCAGAATTTTATAGCTTTTTAATTTGAGTAATGGTGTTACCTCTACAGAAATATAGAGGAAGATGATTCTGCAGGTGCACAAGTTTCTTCTGTTGATCACAAGGGTGCTGGTGAAAGATCTTCAGCGGAGAAAGAGGTCAGTGTTGAATTGAAGCTATGGGAATCTCCTTTCATTGTCATTTCTTCTGGTGCTAGTACTTTTAAGAATATAATCTAACACATTAAACCAGGAATCTGCATATTTTGAGCAATTATATTGTCTTTTTTTTTTGATACTGTATTTTTAATTTGTTATTATGTCTTAATTTCAATTTGTTTCTTATAGGATCCTCCAAAAGAGTTTTCAACTGTGACTGCTGATGGCAGCAAATCTCACGAAGACAATGCTTCAGATTCTAACTTTCTCAATGAGAGAACAGAGAAGGCTGATGATGTTCCATCAGATCAAGTTCTTACCTTAGCCATTCCCGAGACGTCGTTTCTACAAACTGGTTCTAGCAAACTCTCATCTAATGGAGAAGTAGAGGGTTCTGGGCCAACCGATGATCATGGAAATTCTAATGCTAAAGACCTACATGCAGTTGGGGTGAATGGAGAAATCAAATCTCCAAATTCAAGAGGGATGGCTAATAAGCTTGGAGGAAAAGACAGTACTAATAATAATGGCAATAAATCATTTGCTTTTGGAACAAGAGGTCATGATAATGGTGCCCTGGTGGTAATGCATCCATGTTTCTGCTTTTGCTGATTGAAATATCCCTTGAGCATTTATTTGCTTTCTGTCCGAAATGATTTCTCTCTTTAAACAGATTTCTAGTATTCTTTTTCTTTTCTTTTACTACACACATTTCAGAAAGAAAGAAGCCGTATTTTAGGTTAAGATGACCAGTACTCTAATGAAAGGCATCTTATCAGTAAATCCATTTAGAATATGGACACGGTCCCTTTCCTAAAGTCTTCTGTCTTAGTTATGATGCTGTAGTTCATCAATAAAATACTTCCTCATTCTTTGAATGATGAAACTAATGGATTTGTCTGATTGCTATTTGAAGGCAATGAAGGTACCAGCCCAAGGGGAAGGACATGAGCTGAGTAGATTTAGTGACCCTCCAGGAGATGCATACTTAGACGATTTATTTCAAGACAAACAACCTGGCGATGCTGCTGCTGAGGCTTCCACATCTACATCCACTTCACATATGGCTAAAGGCAATGCATCCATGAATGATGGTGGGAAAAATGATCTGGCCAAGGAGTTGAGGGCCACCATTGCCCGAAAACAATGGGAGAAGGAGAGTGAAATTGGACAGGCAAACAATGGTGGGAACCTTTTACACCGAGTAATGATAGGTGTTCTAAAAGATGATGTGATTGACATTGATGGTTTGGTATGTTACCAGTCTACAGTAGCTCTTTATTTGAAATCTATGTTTCCATCCCTTTTGACTTTTTTTCCCCCCAAATAAATCAGGTCTTCGATGAGAAGCTTCCTGGAGAGAATCTTTTTCCATTGCAGGTACCAAGTCTCTTTTGAATCTGCAGTTGTGATTTTTTGTTATTCTGATGTACCTCTCCTCTGAATAATATCCACCTCCCTAACATACTATGGTCTGTTATACTCAGTTCTAGCATCTCATGTATTCACTTTCTTATTTAACTTTATGTGATGTTCACGAATGTTATTTACTTATTGTATGTTATTTGATGTGAGCATACCTTTACAAAATGCAAAGCTGAAACTGTTCTTCAAAATTTGCTTATGTATTTATAAAGTATGTATAACATATTATGCACAGTAGAAATTTCTTGAATTTGTTATTTGGTTCCCTTTTCATTTTCATTTTGATTTTGCGGGGCATACACCATGGTGAAGCATTTAATTCAGGGTTGTCAAGTGAGACATATATGAAATTTATTCATTTTATTTTATTTGAGTGCATTGCTTACATATATGCCTTCTCTGGTCCAAGGAGTGGAAGAGGATTAGAGATGGCAAGAAACTAGTGAGAGGGAATAAGCTGATATGTGCAATGCGGTTGACATCCATTCTTTTTAATTGTTTCCAATAAACTGCTTCCATGCAGGAAAATTTTTGTAATCAGCTTAACAAATTCTTGACTGCGTTTGTGATGTCGTTTACATGTTGTAGGCTGTTGAGTTTGGCAGATTAGTTGGTTCACTACGGCAAGAGGAATCAGAAGAAGTCATTGCCTCTGCTTGCCAGAAACTTATTGGTATATTTCACCAACGTCCAGAGCAGAAGATTGTTTTTGTTACCCAGCATGGTTTACTTCCTCTGGCAGATTTACTGGAGGTTCCTAAAACACGTGTATGTTGTCCACAATGATACCTTATTTTACTCATTGTTGTCGGGCATGGCTGACATTTTAGTAAGTGGGAAGACATCTTATCTTTAATGGATGTTGCAGGTCATATGCTCTGTGCTTCAACTTATAAATCAAATAATCAAAGACAACACTGATTTTCAAGAAAATGCATGTCTTGTTGGATTGGTAAGTCATATATACATTTATGCTCCTCTCTTTCCCATTTCTCTTATTTTATTATCCGTTCTTATTTCTTATTAAAATTAGCAAGTTTATTTTGGCTCACTTGGCACGCTCATTTAGTTAATTCTCTGTCCAGCATGAGCATTCTTATCTTTCTGATTTGATATTGTGTTTATTGTTGAGTTAGGCTTATATTTATGAAACTTCAATAATAAAAATGGGTTCAACTTTTGTAAGGAATTAACCAAAATCACGGTAAAATTGAGAAATTGAAAGATTGTATAACTGTTCAGTCATGCCGTCACACAGAATTCAGTAAATAACTTCTATGCAAAAGGGCATATTCCTAATGTGTAATCTAGCAGATGACTTTTACAAATGTTATATGATCCTTCTTTTGTGGGTAATCAACTACCCATGGTTTGTCACAGTTGCATTAATGGCTTACTTAATTTGTAAGATGATGTTTTTTATTGCTGAAAATGGAAGGATTGAATATGTTTCAGTTATGACTTCTTTCATGACTCTGGTATTACAAAACTCCCACAGTTCAAGGTTGAACATTCAAATAACACTCCGTATCACCTAAATGTGATGAACTCGTTAACCCAAATATAGATCCATGACTTGGAAATATATTATGAACATTAGTAAAATATTCTTCGGAGTTTAGATTTAAGTTATCTACATTAACTGCTTTCTATTCTTAAGAACCCTGAAAAATTTTGGGTTGATTAGGATTTTGCAATATTAAAATCAGCCCCATAAATATATGGAAAATGATAGATCCTCCTAACTCATTCTCTAAACATCCTCCTTATTTCTAAACAAGGAAAATTTGAGTGCATTTCATATTTACTCTAGGCTGACTATTCTGAATAAATTTAGGCCAAAACAACAAAACAAGTCTAAGTCTATTTTGTGCTTAGGCTTCGTAGATGCTTGGTTGTATCAATAGATATCCTTAAATATCTTGGTTTAGCTATATTCTTAATTCTTTTCAAAATCGCCATGGCAGATTCCTGCAGTCATGAGCTTTGCTGTACCTGATCGACCCCGAGAGATTCGTATGGAAGCCGCTTATTTTTTGCAGCAGCTTTGTCAGTCAAGGTTTGAAGTTTTTTATGTTACTGTTAGTTGGTTTCTTTCATACTCTCATACTTTTTTTTTTAAATAAATCGTTTACCCTTGATGCAGCTCTTTGACATTACAAATGTTTATAGCTTGTCGTGGAATACCTGTACTGGTGGGATTTCTTGAGGCTGATTATGCCAAGTACAGGTTAGTTGTTTGTGAATGGTGTTTATATTCAATTATTCGCATTTTACTCCAGGTTATAATCTACAATTCAAGGCCAAAACTTGGTTGACACTTAACATTATCCACATGTTTCTCCAGGTTATAATCTACAATGCAATGCCAAAACTTGGTTGACACTTTAACATTATCCACACATTTTGTAATGACATTGTCTCAATAAATTTCGTTTGAGAACTTTTCAGCGTCTTCATCTTGTTTTTTGCTAAATTTAGAGGATTTGGTCTTCTTTGGTGTGAATCAGGGTTTCTTAATAGATAAGCAGTGAGACTGTGCTTCCTTTACTGATGTTTTGAATTATTCTTGTTTTATCTTTTCCCTTTTTGCCATGGAGGAGGATCCATGATCAAGAAAATTTACTTTAACATTGTAATTGTTATTTTGATGATGCATGTGTCTTTTATAGAAAATATTTGGCTATATTTCCCATTATTGCTGTATGCGGTACTTATGCTCAAGATGTGTCTATTTTGAACCGTCTTGTCTCAGGGAAATGGTTCATCTGGCTATTGATGGCATGTGGCAAGTATTCAAGCTTCAACAGTCGACTCCTAGAAATGACTTCTGTCGAATTGCTGCAAAGAATGGAATACTCCTTAGGCTTATAAATACCCTTTATAGCTTAAATGAAGCAACTCGGCTAGCTTCTATGTCTGTTGGGGGTGGACTTTTGGTTGATGGTTCATCTCAACGACCACGTTCAGGAATGGCAGATCCTACACATCCTTTTATTGTTCAGAATGAGGCATTGCTCTCTTCAGTAGATCAGCAGGATATACCTAAAGTGAGGCGTGGAGTACTTGACCATCACGTAGAAGCTTCCCATGCTTCAACATCCAATAATCGAAGATCAGATTCTACTTACTCCTTGGATGTTGATAGGCCTCAATCTAGCAATGCAGCGTCTGAACCAAGGGATTCTTTTTCTCGAGCAGATGTTGAATCCAGACAGCAGCGTATCAGTTTCTCTGCCAACAGGACATCAACAGATAGACCTCCTAAAGTATCAGAGACTGCATCAAATGGGTTATCAGTAACTGGAGGGACACAGCAAGAGCAAGTTCGGCCTCTTCTAAGCTTGTTGGAGAAAGAGCCCCCATCTGGACGCTTCTCTGGCCAGCTTGAGTATGTGCGTCAGTTTTCTGGATTAGAAAGACATGAAAGTGTACTTCCTTTGCTACATGCCTCTGAAAAGAAAACAAATGGTGAACTAGACTTTTTGATGGCAGAGTTTGCAGGTAAGAAGGATCCATCAACTGCCTTCAATGAACATATGTTAATAGATATAACAGAAAATTGCAATTAATTCAATTATAGACGTTCATTGTGAGCTTTTTGCTCTTCATTTTTTATAATTTCCTTTCCTTTCCTTTCAAACTCCTTGAAAAAATGATTACATCAACACGAATAAGCGATCGAAACCTCTTGTGCAGCAACCAGCCTTTGATTGCTTCTAGCATTCTAGGTTTTGTTTGAAGAATTGGACTACTTACATCTTAGAATCTTCTATGTCATATTTTCTCATAGATTAAGTTATTATCTTTACACCAAAATTTTTTATATTATATTATTGGTACTTTTGTTCAATCTTTTTGAATATCTAAAAGCATGTTGAGCCTAGTTCTAGTGTTATTGTTCCTGAAATTTGATTTAACCATATGTACTTTAAAAGATAAAACAGATCACCTTAGCTGCTGCTTCTTTTTTCCTCCAAATTTTCTGTGGTTTGGCTGTTATTTAATTGATTCTGTATCAATGGTATGTTCACATGTTTTGTGTGTGGTGTTGCAGATGTTTCTCAACGTGGAAAGGAAAATGGAAATCTTGATTTTGGTACCAGATTGTCTCACAAAGTTGCTCCCAAGAAATTAGGGACTTTAGGTGCTAGTGAAGGAGCTGCTTCGACATCTGGGATTGTATCGCAGACTGCATCAGGTGTATTATCTGGTTCAGGTGTCCTAAATGCTAGACCAGGTAGTGCAACTTCATCTGGGCTACTTTCCCACATGGTTTCATCATTGAATGCAGATGTTGCCCGGGAGTACCTAGAAAAGGTGGCAGACCTTCTGCTTGAGTTTGCACAAGCAGACACAACAGTGAAGTCTTATATGTGTAGCCATAGCTTGCTCAGTCGTCTTTTCCAGATGTTTAACAGGGTGGAGCCTCCTATTCTGTTAAAGGTATGGCCCAAAACTTACCCTTTAATAGCTTAGCTTATATCCTATTGGTTCTGATCATTTATGTATTTGGCTTATTCTCCAGATATTGAAGTGTATTAATCATCTGTCAACTGATCCAAATTGCTTAGAAAATCTTCAACGTGCTGAAGCTATAAAATACTTGATACCAAATCTTGAACTCAAAGAAGGGTCTCTTGTATCAGAAATACATCACGAGGTGAGTCTTGGTGATCTTCTTGCTGCTGTCATTTAAAATTTGTTGTGATTAAAACATCTTTACATCATTCTGTATAATGCTTTCTCTCTTTCTTTTGTATTATGTTCAGTTTAAGTTGACAATGATTATGGCAGCAACTAAAATGCTTCACTATTCAATAAATCGTAGGAAGATTGTTTGCAGACAGTACTCAAAGTCTTTCATGTTATTCTGGGCTCTGCACTGACTTGCAGCTTTACATTGCTTTTGATTCTATATTAGTGTGACCATCTAAAGTTGGCTTAAATGTTGTATTTCATTTATCTTTTATAGGTCCTCAATGCACTGTTTAACTTATGCAAGATAAATAAAAGGAGACAAGAGCAGGCAGCTGAAAATGGGATCATTCCCCATTTGATGCAATTCATCACATCAAATTCTCCCTTGAAACAATATGCTTTGCCTCTACTATGTGATATGGCTCATGCATCTCGCAATTCAAGAGAGCAGTTAAGGGCTCATGGTGGTTTGGATGTCTATTTGAATCTCCTTGAGGATGAAATTTGGTCTGTGACAGCGCTAGATTCTATTGCTGTTTGCTTAGCCCATGACAATGACAGTAAGAAGGTGGAACAAGCATTACTAAAAAAGGATGCAGTTCAAAAGCTTGTGAAGTTTTTCCAGTCGTGTCCGGAGCAGCATTTTGTACACATATTGGAGCCATTCTTGAAAATCATCACGTACATGATTCTAAATCCTTTACCTTTTAGTGATACAATTATTGAAAGGATTTGTTTTTTACATTCCAATTGTTTGACAAGTTAGTCCTCTTTCTAAACCATCATTTTTTTGCACCCTTTAATTTTATAGTTGAGCATGTAAAATGAAAGGGTGTTCAACTTTTCAGTTCAATTGATGCATGGTTGAAAGAGAATTAGGATCTTGTAAAT
This sequence comes from Arachis hypogaea, assembly GCF_003086295.3. Classification (NCBI taxonomy): domain Eukaryota; kingdom Viridiplantae; phylum Streptophyta; class Magnoliopsida; order Fabales; family Fabaceae; genus Arachis; species Arachis hypogaea. Next base: position 9,729,617 of record NC_092048.1, read on the forward strand.
GTAGGGACCGAGTTATATCAATGGTCCGATGCCCTAGAAGCTTGACTACCTTGTAGCATAGAGCTATATAGGAAAAATAAGATATGGTGGGGCCAAAGCCGCAATGTTGCTTAGCTTATTATCTTGCCTTTTCCCGTTTCTTTTAGTCCAAATAGCATATGGGAAATATGATGGGTTATTCTATGAGAGGAATTTATATGGCACACCAAAGATATTTAGATTTTCACAAGGGTAAGCTATAGGCTATACATAATAACTCTGCCCTCTTGCCAGAAATAGTTTGTGATGTTAGAAAATTTTTTTTTTTTTTCTGTTTTGTTTGTGAGCATTGTTCTTTTTGTCATTCTGAGTATTGGTCCTTCCTTCTATTCTACACTTTTTTTTGTTAATTAAGTCCCATTATAAAATTATGTTGCAGAAAATCTGCAAGGATCAATACCACGCTGGCTGTTAATGGATTAACACCATTACTCATTGCAAGGCTTGATCATCAAGATGCCATTGCTCGCCTTAATTTACTCAGGCTAATAAAGGTACGCATATAAGAATTTTGTTATACATACAAAAAATTTCTATTTGGTATTTTACACTCTTTCCGTGACTTATGTCAACGTCTTTCTGCATTGCCTTAGTCACGAGGTGATAGTGTGTATTGAAATATTTGTATTCAAGAACTTTAAAGAAATGGTCTTCCCTGCACATTTGTTTTTTCCTTTATCTATTGTCCATAAACCAAATATATGAAAAAATGTTGTGGCAGGCTGTCTATGAGCATCATCCGCAGCCGAAGAAGCTGATCGTGGAGAATGATTTGCCCCAGAAACTTCAAAACTTAATAGGCGAACGAAGAGATGGCCAAGTTTTGGTTAAACAGATGGCTACTTCATTGCTTAAAGCTCTACACATAAATACCGTTTTGTAAATTTAGGGTTCAATAGTAATTTTTGTTTATGTATATTCGATTGTATTGGGGAAAAAATATTTATGGTTGTGTATATAATTTTGCCCCTTGTTTGGTTTGCTTATCATTTATCTTGGTTGAGTGAAAAAATGATTGAGTGGCGTATGTTAACTCATGGATACTATTTTTGGGAGTTGGCTGATTTTTTTGGCTCCGAACTCCCAAAATGCATAGTTTTCTCTTTTGGGTTCGGATGTGAGGTGGGAAAGTATCTTAAGTACTGGTTTCCTCATGTTTCTTCCATTCGCTCTATTTGTAAACTATAACTATAACTATTTATGATGTACGCCAAAAAATTTAAAAAGAAAAAGTTCAAAGTATGTTATCTGAAGATTTACATTATTCGTACTTTATTTCCAATTACTATACTTTGTAGGTACATATATTGTATTGAATTGGTTTTCCAAGCGGTGACTTCTTGGCTAAAACCTTCGCCATCAATTAGCGTGAACAAATAGTTTATTTGCTGCTAAAGTTGTGCTAGACTGCCAGCAGGCATGTTTCGGATTATACTATGAAAAAAAAGTCGTTACAAAGTTTAAATCTCACTTGAATATGATCTGCTGCACCTCGGAAATTATACCAATCATACATTCTTTTTCATGCGTTTCTATCTCTTGTCCTTTAATATCATTGGGCCTTTCTCTCCAGTTTCAAACATTTTTTTACACATTGTTTGGATCAAGAGAATTTGGAGGGAAAGAAAATGAAAGGAGAGAAAATGGATGGAAAAGTAAGTTTTTTGTTGTTTGGATGAGAGGAGAAAATAGAGTGGAAAGAAAAAAATTTGTGGGACCCACTAAAATATTTTCATCTCAAGGATGAGATGAAAATGAAGAGAAATGTTGCAAACATAAATAAAATTACATATTTACCCTTTATTATTAATAAATTATAACTTATATATAATATAGATAAGGATATTAATGTAATTTTATACTATTATGATTTTCTTTCTTTTCACTTTTCTTTCCATCCAAACAAAAGAAATTTTTCTTTCTATTTTCTTTCCATCAATTTTCTCTTCATCCAAACACCATACAAATCACTCTATTTTTTCTTCTATTTTCTTTCCTCTCATTTTCTTTCCTCTTATTTTCTTTCCTTCCATTTTCTTTTTTACATCCAAACAAAGCCTTAGAGTAAACTATTAAAATAGTATCTAAAAATTTGCATCAATGACAAAATAAATTTTAAAAAATGATAATAACAAATAAGTCTCTAAAAGATTTAAAAACACAATTAAAAAAATAGATATTGAAAATATATTTTAGAAAATGACTTTAGAGATAAAATTTTGATACAAATTTTTGGAATTATTATTAGAAAATGATCCTTTCATCCTTAAAATTTGGTAATTTTTTATCAAGTGATAAAACCATGAATGACCACATTTATTTGAAAAATGAAAAAATTTAGAAATCAAATTTTATTCTGAATTTTTCTAAATAATTATTCAAATGTTGCCACAAAAATCTAAATCTAAAAAATATTTTCTAAAGAATATTAAAATATTTGACTTAAATTGTAAAATCACTTTAATGATTTCTTAATATTTTGTATCAATTTTCAATTTTCAATTTTCATAGTTAAAAATATTTTAGTGAATATTAGAATTCTAAACTAAATAGCTTAAAATGTATAGTTAAGACCTAAGAATCAAATATCAAATATGTTTAGAAACTATTCACTTAATCCATTGGTTTCGATTTCTCTAAATTATTGGCATTAAAATCAACATTTGAACGATTAAAATTAATATGCATTCATCTTAGGCAATGCATAGTATTAGATTTGATACTTATCATATCCGTGTAATATTTTGGCAGAAGAAAACACATTGTATTTGCTTTGTAACAAGCCCCTGAACTTTCTCTGCAACTAAATTCTTGGTTGAAATAATACCCCAGTTAGAAATCATAATTATTTCCATTACAACACTTAAAATGACATTGAATTATTAAACACGGCCAATGAAAATAACAAAAAATTAATTGGGAAAATCTCCCCTATCATACATATGATTTGAATATCTCCTAAGACCAGATTAGAAACTACCTAAATTTCATTACATACATTAAACTCTGAGAAACTCTTCCAATGGCTCAAAATAGATTATGGGTGGGTTCGACCTCGAAACAAAGCCTCCAAGACGGAATCATATTGTATCAGTAATTTGTGCAGGTGGAAAACTCTTCTTGTATTCAAAAATTATATGAAATGAGGGTACCGAATTATTTGGAATGCAGAGGCCGTTGAATAAGTTATAACGTACAATGTACGCTGCATTCAGTACTCTTTCTTGCCACCTTTGGTATATTCTCAGGTTGCTATGGAACATGAGCCTCATGAATTAGTCATAGAAACCATGCTCGTTTCAAAATCCGAATGATGCTTTAGTCCTACTACCACCTTCACCATACATTTCATTCCACTTCCTCAGCTCATTCATACTTGTTGCATCGTATGCCACCGACGGACCCACCTATACACACATTTAACATCGCATGTAAACAATAACAGCATCAAAGTCTTATTCCACTAGATGGTAGGCTACATGGATCAAATTGCTGTGCTAAAAATAAATAATTAACAACTGAATTATCAAATACCTTGGATTTTGACTGAATAAAATCATCCAAATTAAGAGGCCTTAATACTGTAGTTGTACTATTAGTCCCTCCCTGTACAATGCAACACATAACACCGTGTTAACTATCTGTTAGAAACTATTCTGAAAATCAAATGTGTTCTGAAAAACACTTGATAATACCTGTGCAATGTTTTCTTCCTCTATGAGCTCTTGAACAGGTCTGTATGCTGCAGCAACACAAAGGTTCTGCCAAACATAAGGAAGAAGCATCATATAGACATGACATGTCAAGTTTACCCATGAAATGTTTCATTTTAATTTCATTAAAGAAAATCAACAGAAACTTAACAAAATTTACCTTCAAATCACTGCCAGAGTATCCTTCAGTCAAGTTAGCAAGTTTGTCATACTCAAAATTAGGATCCAAATTCTCTTGTGCAAGAAATATTCTCAAAATCTTCATTCGATTTTCGGCATCAGGTAAATCAACATATATCCTAAGCAAATGCAATGCAAACACAGCTTAATTAGCCAAATTGTTTTACTTTCAGGACCTTATCACAAACCACCTTCGTATTTTTAAAATAAAGTTCTACACTGACAATGGACAAGAAATTGAAGAAAGTGTTATATGAATATATAAGGTTTCCCTTTAAGAAAAACAAAAAAGGACACCCCAGCCCCAGCCTCCAAATTTTTATTTCAGCCCATCATAAAATTCAACTCAACATCAGACGATCATAATTCAACCCATGCTTATAACTTTCTTAAGGCCTTAGTGATTACCTTCTTGGTAAGCGACGAATGACAGCATCGTCAAGGTCAAATGGCCGGTTTGTTGCACCAAGAATGAGGATTCTTTGATTTTCTTTTGATCTCAATCCATCCCAAGCTGCCATGAACTCATTCCTCATCCTCCTAGTGGCTTCATGCTCAAAAGCACCACCACGAGCACCAAGCAAACTGTCAACCTAAAAATCAAATTGCATAGTATTAAGATATTTATAGCTAAATCCTTGATGATTTCTATGACCATTTTTTAATACTAGCATAACACGCAAGAACAAGATTTTATTAATGACAAACACTCACTTCATCAACAAATATAATGACAGGAGAAAGCTTGCTAGCAAAGGAGAAAAGAGCTTTTGTTAGTTTTTCTGCATCTCCAAACCACTGTATCAAGAAAAAATATGTGAGATCTTGGACAACCGAGAAGAAATAGAAAAAAAATATTGAAGTTTTAGTTGTTAAGGGTTTATCAAATTAAGAAGACTAGCATCAAAATCACCTTTGAAGTAAGAGTTGAACCAGTTATGCTAATAAAATTTGCACCAGCTTCAGTTGCAAGTGCTTTGGCCAGAAGTGTTTTTCCAGTTCCAGGAGGACCAAAAAGTAATATTCCTTTGCAAGGCTGAGAAGTTTTCCTCCAATTAAAAACAATAAAATTTAAAGGACAAAGTCATAATGCATACAAAAATCGACAATCATTTACCCGCAACAAGTTACCACGAGAGAAGAGTTCTGGTCTTCTCATCGGAAGAATAACAAGTTCATTAAGTGCCTTCTTCACGTTTTCAAGAGCACCTATATCATCAAACTTCACCCCAATTTCACCAGGGGGTACCACAGCTGAAATGAAATTGCTCTCAAACTCATCCTTCGCAAGGTTCTGTAATTTGCAAGATAGAAATCAATATTAGATTAAAAAAAAATAAAAAACTTAAAACTTTTGAATTTAAAATTCTTTCTTATATGTACTATGAGTAAAATAAACCACACCTTAAGGTTTTGGGAAGGCTTCTGTGATATATTTTCCTGGCCCTTCAACCTTGAGATTGCAATCTCAAGACTTCACATAAAGGGAAAAAAAATACAAATTAGCTTCAAAATAAACAGTAAAACATATAAAATGATAGGATTTGTAGTTAAACCTTTCACGAGGGATGCACAACCGTTCTCCTTTCACAGAAGGGAGCAGACATGAAGATAAGTAATGGTTTTTCGACCACCCAATAACTTTTTCAGCTTCTGAGAACAAAGATAATATGACAAGAAAACCATTACGTAAGTTATTAATCAACATCTTCTCCATTTCAAAAACAAAAAGCAAGCATTATATTCAGCAAGACTAAAGTCATATCAATCTAAAAGAGAATGGAGAATAAATGCAAATGAACAATTAGGAATAGAGCGCATGCATGTGTATACAAGGGAATAAAGGAAATGACTTCACTATTCACTAACTGCAGCTTCTTACTTTGCTTTGTCAAAATAACACCATCAGTGTTTACATGCAATAGATCCACACATGACAGCTGATGTTCTTCGAGAACCTACAAGATAAAAGTCCAACTATAAATGCCCGATTGGGGACGGTGAAAAATCTCGAGCAACATACATGGCATGATTTAAGTGTATCATGAATCATCAAGGTAGCAACAAAATTCATAGATCAAAGGTTTACCTTCCTTAATTCATTCAAATTACTTCTTGAAACGACAATTTTCCTGTCTTCTTCAAGTTGTTTCTTAAATGTTACCAGCACATTTTCATCCTGCAGATACACAAATTTGCAAATGTAAGCATAATGAAAATAAAAAGAAAATAATAGATACTTCTGTAATCCTTGCTAAAAACAGTTTACTTGGCATAGAGTCAATCAAGAGCCAACCTAATATAACATCTTTTCATCTTGAATTTCGAGGAAAATTACAAGACTGCCCATGTAATGTGTTGAGAAAAATATATCACTCTAATGCTTGGGTAAAAAAAGAGTCCACAACAGAAATGCTCATCAATATTGACATATAAATTTACTTTTGCATTGAATCATAGGAACTTAAAGTCTTCAAGGAAGATCATAAGCCAGTAAAGAGAAAACAATTACCTTAGGTGGGTGTACGCACAAAACATTAGAAAAGAGCTTGTGAATTTCATCATCTTCTGATCTCTTTGCACCTCTGAATCCCTCAGTCAAACGCTTCAGAGAAAGAGGCTGCAGGTAGATGCAATAATCAGACCATATAAAAGAGCCAAGTGATTACAAGTGCAACTTGGCCACTTGGGTACCATAGATTTGGCCATAAAAATATAAATAAAATATCAGTAGCTTCTAAAATAGTAGGATATAAATAGCCACACAAAAAAAGCTCTCATGTATCTAACCAAAATGGCCATATGATATTTTAAGGAATGTATAAATTTGTAGATAGCAAGCATTACCAGCTTAGCAACTCGTCCAAAGTTTGGAAGTATCATTGTCTGTCAAAAATGCATATCAATAAGAAGAAAGTAAACAATTAAAATGTTACCATTTGCAAAATGAAAAATGCATTAATCATAAAAAATATTTAGAAGATACTACTTCATGATTAAACAATTAAAGCTTACAAATTGTTCTTTCTCCTTTGATCCTGATTGAACTTTGTTTTGCCCACAGATCAACACAACGGGGCCAGATAACCGGTCAAACAGCTCTTCAACCTTGTTAAAAAACTCATTACGGTTTGACTTAGGAACTGATTTATGCAACCACTGTGAACCATCTGGAAAGTAGACAATGAGCGGTTGTTTCGAATGCAAAACCTGAAAAAGCAGCAGTCAAGCTTAACCATCAATAAAAAGAGTGGCTACCTTATTACGGAAGTTCAAAATATTGAAGAATACCAGAACAACATACCTCACATAAAGCCTCCAGTGCTATATAGCAATCTAGTGCTTGAGCATCAAGATCATTCTCAATGTCCTTAACTATTTGCAAATTAAAAAAAAAAAATCAGTTTGTTTGTAATCGAAAGAATTATAAGCCAAACTCATCTTAAAACTAAAAGGGAACAGGGCAAGGGATGGCAGGGGATTTTGGTGGGTGGATGTGGGTTGGGGGGGGGGGGGGGGTTTCAAGCGCATAAAATAAATTTATTATTAAATCCTTAGTAATATCTAATTTTCTATTTGTCAATAATCAAAATAACTTGATGCCTTGATGAAAACACATATGCTAGTCTTCTGCAAGGCTAAAAAGAACTATTCCCAAGAATAGAAAATAGGCCATTTGGGAAAAAATGTCAAACGTCAATTCCTTGTAAGGGAGATTAATTCCATATGTCCATATTTTATATATTGAGTGACAGTAATTCTGACTAGTTTAATTCTTTGAAAAAATATAAATAAATAAGAATGTTACCAATATCTCCTACAGACAATTGAATAGTGAACACAAAATATATAGGATAATTCTGAATAAGAAAAATATAGAATATACCATGTAGCCAACGAATCGGTGGTTTTGTATGATGGTCACTACTAAGATTCTCTGCCCCACCCTCATTGCCACGATCTTCATTAATATCCATTATGACAGCAACTTGATCTCCGCTTACTTCATATACCTCTCCTCTCTGACCAGTGGTTAAAGGCCTGCAAAGTATCCTAATTGATTAAAGGTGCAAACTGCATGACCTGAAATCTATATGAGTATTCTGCAACAAATAGTTCTCATTTGCAAGATACAAACATCTATCAAAATAACAAATTACAAGCCAACATACAAAAATAAAGTCATAAACATTAAGCATGTCACAAGATAACACTAAGAATAGTAGAAATCCTCATATTTGTATCAGATACAAAAATCAACAATTGCCTAAAGGACAATACAAAATACATGAATACAAGAAATTTCGGCGTTCCAGCCAAGAAACATACAATACCAAAATTTATGAATAAAAGAATACAAATGTAAAAGGATCAGACAATCAAGAATCGAATAACGGAACAAAAATATGGAAAAGAAGAAATATAAATGTCAAACTAAGAAACCCCTTAAAGTTAAAAGGTCATGAAACATAAGTGCACACAGAAGCAGGCAAATTATTCAATCTGAAATCCTTGTCTAACTACCTAACCCTGACCAAGTGCACTACGTACCCAAACAACAGTAACAACTAACAACCACAGGCCCTTTCTCCATAACGCCACAAGATTTAGCTTAGGCAGTGTGCTTTCCTGGGTTGAGGCACAGGTAAGGTCAAGCCCCAAATTAAATACAAGCCCATTTTTGTAACAAATTACATAGGTGTGTGTATAATTTTGATTAGCTGAGAAGTTGGCAGAACAATGGACTCTATTTAATGAACAGTTTCAAAAAAAAATGCCAAAAAGGTGTGAGGTGTTTAGAAGCTTGGTTTTGACACATTAGGATGACTTACCGACCCACCTGCCATGTATAACAGTATAAGCACTAGTTGACCCATCAGATGTCAGTATCTTCCCCAATCTGATCCTGTGATAAAATTATATATGCCAATGTCAAGCAAGTGCTAAAAGTCCACCCGGGATGTGTATATAATGGTTTTACAAGGAACTAGAGGCTGCTCTCCTAGAACCAAACCTCAAGTCCAATACTCAAAATATTGGAAAACCCGTTCATTATTTCTCCTTGTACCTTTCCCCCAAGTTATATTACATCTTCCTCAAGGTTCAGAATGAAGGTTCCAATTTGTTTTAGGGGGAAAAATAATGGGAGACAAAAGCCTTCATAATTAAGTACTAAAGTTAATGATATAAAAAAACTATTCACTGAGTAATATCATGCAAACTCCAAATGTTTGTGGTTTAAAGTACTTGACTTTTACACAATATCCAAAGCACCATATCAAACACCTTTAAGTGGATAATCCTAGAAATTACAGGGGAAAAAAATAAACACTGTTTGGATAAGAAAGCAGTATTAATTCATCAAATATTAGCATATACAATTCAACCACATACATGGACAACGATAAAGACATCAAATGCAAAGAAAACAAACCACATATTAGATGATAAGGAGAAATAGAAGTGATTGATAATTTTCCTAGGTTATCATCTGCCAAACTTCACTTTGGTCCTCTTAACTATAGGAAAAACTTGTCAGGGATTTGCATCTTACACTTAATACGCAAGGATTTTCATCTAATAAAATATAAGACCTTAAATTTGCAATTCAATATAGATAAGTTTATCCTCTGTCTCCTTCAACAGTATCACACTAGCTCTTTGACAATCACCATTATTGTAACCTCACATGTTGCATGACAATAGCCATAAGCATAAGAAGCACTATGACACACACACCTTGTGATGATATCACCACAACCATTGTTACTATTTCTGCAATACATTCACTGAAAAAAATTGTATCCAATTGGCTAATGAAATAAACCATATTTGCCTAGCCCCACCTTACTACAAATAGGCACATTCAAGTGCAACTGAGCCAAATCAAAAGATATATATAGGTCATGCTTTCTTCAATAAATAGAGAACATTCAACACATAAATACAATATTGGGGGAAACAACAGTTCAAGAAGTAAGCATCTTCCAGATTAGAAGGGGAATAAGGAATTATTTCATTACCTATCATCAATTGTAGCTCGAGTAGATGGTCCAATGTACTTCACTCGGTCACCTGAAACGTAACAAACCAGTAATTTAGAAATTACATGAATGCTAATATATACATGTGAAAGTGGACAGCTTTGAAGGTCAATCATTAACGTTGCAACAACTACGTATATTCATCCATTAATTAAATGCAACAAACTGAAATAGAATTTAGGGGGATAATATCATATCAAGTCATAGTAAGATCATCAAACTTCTCTACCAGCTTCCTATATTGCACCAGATCCTAGAGGGTGACGGAGGGGAAGCGGGAGGTCACATTCAGCAAGTTCATATGTATGTTAAAAGTTTCAGTTGCTGAATATCTTGAATAGACATGGTTGAAAATCACATTTTGCAAGTTCATATGTATGATATAAGTTCCAGCTTATGTGTATGATACCTTTTCTTATCTGGCACCCAGATTTACCAGAAGAATTGGCTTCATTAGACCTAGATGACTCAGAACTCTCAGATTCTCCAGATGATATCTGCAAGCAGATTTGGGGACAGGGGGTGAGAAATTAAACAGTCTGTTGTAACTAAATAAGCCAATAATTCTGAAATATTATCGAAACATTTACTTTCATTTAGACCATATTATCCTCACGGAATTGAAAAAAATAAACCCCCCCCCCCCCCCCAATATTCCTACAATCCTACTTGAGTAAGTGTAACAGATTACAATAAAATAAATTGCCTTTGCACAGATATCACCATCAATTCATTTTAATGCCCCATGGATTTCCTATAATTTGTTACAAAAATTAAAACATCCTTTGCTCTTTTCATAAAGAACAACAATAAGTAAAAAGTCTATTCATGCAGATTGAGTAAAATTGAACCAGCAGTGTGTTTTAAGTAACTTGAAAATAGACACATATTAACTCTAGCATCAATATCGCATTTTAAACATTCATTTTGTTAGATTTTGCTCTAGGCAAAGGATACCGCCCCTTAATTATAAACACTTCACTTTATATACACCTTTTCAAATTCTTCAATGTTGTAAGGAACAAGTTTCTGAACAGCTGCTTTAACCTTCTTAAGAGCAGCCTCAGCCGATGCTATTGCATCATCATTATCATTTTCATTTTCACTTGCATCTGACTTCACTTCATTACTGCTAGTCCACTCTTCTTCATTGCCAGCATCATTATCATCCTCATTCTCTGACTCCAAAGAGCCCTCTGCCCCGGAGTCTGCATTATCATCTTCAGACTCATAGTCTGATGATAATTCATCATCAATGTCCTGCAAAATAATTCAAAGTAGATAACTTGTTTGCTTTCAAACACTGACACTAAGAAATTTCTAAAGTTATCAGTTCTAGCTTATTGAAGAGCTTACATAAGGAGCAAGGATGCTACTATCAAGAACTAATAATGGAACTTGTAAATCATGTGCAAGAGCTTTAACTAGCCTCTCACGATAGAGTTCAGTGCCTGAAAATAACAACATAAATATTCACGACTCTAAAGACAAGAACTAGAAAAGGCTTCCCTTGCATAAATATTACAAAAATCACATTCAAAATGGAATAAAAATGGCACACCAGGAACACTCTGAAGCAATATCCTCCCACTTGAAGATGTGAGACGAACACCAAAAGATGAAGCGAATGAATTATGTCTCAAATGTGAAGCAGTACATTCCACCAGTAGATTCTTGGTGTGCTCACTATGGATGGAAAAGTGCAACTTAAATCCACAATTAACTTAAAGATAACAAAAATTAATAATAAGGAAAAAGACCGAAGAGAAGTAAACATAATTACTTGACATGATAAGGAAATGTGTCCCATGAAATGTTTATTTTCTCCCAAGGAACAATTCTTCTTAGAAACTCATTTCTGAACTTATCCCTTCTTGTCAAAAATGGTGATTCTTTCTTCTTACTTTCTATTCCAAGTTTCTCATTATGAAGCCATTCCGCTTGATCCTGCTCGCCAAGTCGTGCATGCTCATTGCAATACTTGACATCTTTGTCAAACTTCTCTTTCTGATTTTTCCCTTTATCAATGTTAGCTCCATCTTTAACGTGCACATGCTTATCCTCACTTGCATTTCTTCCATCACTTTCAGAACTATATGCACGTAACTGAGTACTTATACATAAACTAGTCCTTTTGTCCAGACCAATACAATTATTTCTATATGAAGCAAAGCTATATGAATCTGAACCTAAAAGATGTCTTCTCAAGAAACTACCATGAGAAGCATATGCTCTCACAGTGGTCTTGGAGGAAAAAGATTGCAAGTTTGCATGATCTGAGAATCTTGGACTAAAAGAGTATTTTGATGGCTGCAATACGAAAGCCCATCTCCGGTCCCTACACTGTATTCTCCTCAAGTACATTGAGATTATTGTCTTCCCCCAACTCCTACTATTCTGCAGCACAGTTACCTTCAGTTAGATAGTGCATTGTTATCAGACCAAATGTTCATTATCTAGAAGTTGAGATGATGAAACTGCAATTAAACGTGGGTATGAAATCCACACATCAAACGGATTTCTGTGAAGCTAAAAATTTTCAACAGTTGAGCTTCAGCATAAATAATGGCACCAAAGTGACTAATATTCAGTTAAGTTTTGTGTTTAATAATTACTCTATCACTAATGTTATTGTAAAATGTTTTGGCTCACATTGAAAGGTAATCATCTTCTCAAAAGACTGTGGCACACATTGAAGTCAAGATATTGCCATACTAATAAGGTAATACAAAAAATAAGAAAATACTCGGGTAAATGTAGTTCAGGAAAATTTCTTAGCTAGGCACAGTTTAACTCATCATTGTTTTAGTTTTTAGCGCTCACATCATTGTTTAACATGTGAAATTTATCTTTAATGATAAATTCACGTCTATTATGGTTCCCGCCAAGGTAATACAATTCATGATTCGTATTCCTAAATAATTGAGAATACCTTCAGTTACACAGTTGTCATATTTAGATGCTTGTTATCTCTAAAATGATAGTTTAATCAGAAACAAAACATTGCCATTCAATGCAAGGCCAAATACCAAATTTCGAATCAACAAACCAAAATCAAACTCTAGGTAATCAGGCATTTCCAGTATGAAGTGTATATACATGCTGAATGAACAGGAAGCAAACTTATACGCAGAAATATTCAAAATCAAAATCAAAATAAGCGCCCTAGAAGCAAACAATCAAGACAAAAGAAGGATTGGAGTGAGGAACAGGAATTGACATGACAAAGTGCACCAAAAGCTATGTAGATTTGATTTTCCATAAGATCCAATTACATTCTTGCAATTATATCAGCACATGCGTATAGAAAGCAAATCAGGCAAGTATTTCAACTTTCAATTAACAAATAAAAAATCAAAACATAACATAAGATCCCCTACTTCAGCAAACAAAAACGCTCAAAAGGAATAAACAAGTAAAGGATTCCAATTTTCCTACCTTTACGGCTCTATTTAACTCAAACAGTGGCGGAATTAAAAGCTCTATGATAGCATTAATTCATTAGGGAAGAATAAAGAAGCATACCTTCTTCTTTATTGTGTATTAATTTCGTGGCAAGCGAGCTCAGAGTTTGCCCATACGAGAGAGAGAGAGAGAGAGAGAGAGCGAAGAAAGTGAGAGACGAGCGTTCTGGAGAGGAGATAGCGCCTCTGCGATGTTGTGTTATGACGATATTTAGTGCACACAAGAAAAGAAAATAAAAGAAAACAAAAAATTCCCAATTAGGCAATTAAACATCATCGGCTCATCGCAGTGTTTAAAGCCTAAGTGGCTAACTGCAAGTGTTGCCTCCATCCGTGTGCCGTAGGTTTCTTCTTTTTTTTTTTTTGGTGTACTAGGTTTCTTTTAGTTTAGTATGTCCTCAGTTAGTCTAGGCCCAGATCAGGCCCAAATTAAACCCATTCTAAATCCTAATCCATACATGTAGCCCAAAAGGTCTTTGGTCCAATTTATCTTTTTTTTTCCTCTTGAACTAAAAAAATAATGAAGGGGTGTTGACGGTGAGGGCCTTGCCGGCGTTGATTCGCCGGGGAGGAAGGAACGAGAGTCGACATCGGATCAAGCAGCATGGGCAGCAACAAGGGACATCAAGATTCTGTTCTTCTCCGGAATTGCAACCGGGCTTACGCCTTGAAGTTCGACCGTCGCCCTCAGACTTTGAAGCAGGATTAGAACCACATGGATCTTCATAGGAGAGGTTGCCCACCTTGCTCAGCAGTTGGGAAGGCTTGAGAAGCGGCGCCGTCGGTCTGAGTATCACAGAAACCGCTGTTGGTGACGCGGTGGCGACTTATACCTAGGTCTGGAAAGCTGGCAAAGCGCTATGGAAAGGGGTAGCCGGATCAGGATTCAGGTGTCGGGGTAGCTCAGTTGGGTCCGGGTCTTTGGGTGGGTCGGGTTTCTGGTGTGGGTTCTGTCATTTTTGCCCGAGAGGGCGCTGACCGAAAAATAAATAAATATATACAAATCCATATAGTTGCATGGGTATGTATGAGTTTTTGATACATATTTGTCATTATATTATTCTACAACAAGTGATATTTTAGCAACAAAAAATAATAATATGACACATTCTGGTACTAATATGTATATATTTTTTGTTCCGAGAGTTACCTAAAACGGTGATTTGGGCTTGAACGTGATGTCCAGATTCCTTTGGGTGTCAAGCGTCCGACTTGTTGGTATCAAGGTGCCACCTGTAAGAGTTTTTCGTGAGGAGGTGAGGGTGATACCTGCAAGAGACTCGATACTTAAGTTAGCAATAGATATAGGCAGGTTTTTTTAGAGTAGAACATGAGTTATACCTCAGGTACTAGTGTATTTATAGTAGAGTTTGATGACCTCCATAGTGACGGTAGTTCTATCTTATCTTATATCTTAGGAGTTTGTTGAGATCTTATCTTTTAGATGAGATAGAGATAGTATGAGAGATTTAGGGAGACAATTACTTATTTAGATAAATACAAGTCGGTCCCTTTCGTCGTGTCCAACCTCTCAAAGAGGTCGGGTATCCAGTAGAGTCTATCTTTTGAAGTGGGACGTGTGTCTTTATTAGGCCTGGCTTTATAATTTGAGTCAGGGTATGAACATTTTTCTCCTCAATTTATTTTAGAAAACTATATTCTTTATAATTATATAAAAATCGGTATTTAATACACAATTATACTAATTGTCAATCATTAGTGTTCCACAAATTACCTGAAACTCTAGTTTGAACTTGAACGTAGAGTTCAGACTCTTTTTGAAATTGTGTCCGACGTCTTCTCCGGTGAGATGAAGTTGTCCAAATTCGTTGTAAGCAAAGATGGCGTGTGGTACCTGCAAGAGACTCGGATGCTTAAGTTAGCAAGGGTTTTAGACAGATTTTCAGTAATTTTAAAATTGGGTTAAGTACTTTTTTTGTCCTTAACGTCTTGGGTCAAAATCAAAATCGTCCCCAACCTTTTTTTGTTATTAAAATCATCCTCAATGTTTAAAAACGTTTTAAAATAATTCTTTTTCAAAATTTTGGACTAAAATACCCTTCATCACCATCATCCTTCTCCTCACCTTCCTCACTCCCACCACCTGCACGATATCCACTGCCACCATAACAAAGGGAGGGGCTGCCGTTGGGTTGCCGCTGCCATTGGGTTGCCATTGCCGCTACAAGGTCATCGTTGGATCACCGTTGTTGCCGCTGGTTCATCAGATAAGAGAAAGAGAGAAAAGCGATGCAAAGAAAGGAGAGATGGGTTGCTGCTGTAGGGCCGCCGTTGATGCTGCAGGGTCGTCGCTGCTGCCGCTGGTTTATCGGAGAAGAGAGAGAGAGAGAGAGAGAGAGAGAGAGAGAGAGAAGCGATGCGAAGGAGGCGCTGCCGCCGCTGGTTCATCGGAGAAGAGAGAGAGAGAGAGAGAAGCGATGCGAAGAGAGGGAGGGACGGGTTGCTGCTGCCGCTGGGTTGCTGGTTCATCAGAGAGAGAGAGAGAGAGAGAGAGAAAGAGAGAGAAGCGATGCGAAAGAGGTGCTGCCGCCGCTGGTTCATCTGAGAAGAAAGAGAGAGAAGCGATGCAAACGAGGGAGGGGTTGCGGGTTGCCACTACTGTTGCTGCGTCGTTTTTCGCCGGCGAAGCCTTCTTCTTCCTCTTCTTCTTCTCGCTGGCAATGTTGGTGGCAGTGGAGGTGGTGGGGTGAGGAAGGTGAGGAGGAGGATGATGATGATGAAGGGTATTTTGGTCCAAGAATTAGGAAAATGATGATTTTAAAATGTTTTTGAACATGGAGGATGATATTAATAACGAAAAGAGGTCGGAGACGATTTTGATTTTAACTCAAGATGTTAGGGACGAAAAAAATACTTAACCCTTTTAAAATTCGAAGAATACCTATCAGAATATTTATAAGTGTAGAAGTAGAGTCAATAACTACTTTTTAAATAGGTTCACCTTTGATAGTAAATTAGTTTCTCTCTTTTGATAGAAAAGTTATTGAGATCTTCTTTTTAGATAAGTAGAAAAGATTTGTAGGAGATAGTCACTTATATCTTCTTCCTCGTATCTCTTCCTTTCAACCTCTCCATAGAACCAGAATTAGAGAGGCTTTATGAATTATTTGTATTATCCGAGATCCGCTGAAAATTTGTCTCCTTTCTCCCTGCCTCCAAGACTCTATCACTTTCAGCTACTTCCTCCTCTATTTCCTCTTCTACCAAATTTTCTTTCTGGTTGCTTTGAAATTCCTTCTCTTCTTCGGGCTTTTGTGTATTGCTCTCATTCACCGATAAACTTACAAAGACCCGAATTAAGTTGACTGGGGTTAGCTTCTTACTTGCTGTATTCCTTCCCTCCTCTGCTGAGAATCTATTGGGATGTTGATTCTCCTTCTGCTCTTCGATTTTTCTCCCAACCCACTCTGCCCATAACCACTGCCCGCATTTCTTCTTTGTTTTCATGTCCAAGAAAGCCACAATAATGGTAGAAATTACCAATTATTTCGTACTTTGGTTGAACCTCAATAACCTTCTGATTTCTCCTTGCAATTTTTAGAATTCTGCGCAGAGACTTTGATATGTCTAACAGTACTTTAACTTTCAGCAGCCTCTCTTCCTTCCTTTTGATATTAAACAAATCAGCCTCCAAAACCCTTCCCATCGTCTCTTCGACTCTCCTACCTAGTCCCTTGGTTTTGCATTGCTCTGGTAATCCCCAAAGTTGAATCTATATTAGGGTGTGGGTAAATTCTGCATCTACTATTTGAATATCCTCACTCCATCATTTCAGGTTCAAGATATAATTCTTGAAAAGTCAAGGTTTCCCTTTCTCAATTCTAATTAGGTCAATCTCCTTGCCAAAAAAAATTCGAATAGGTTTTTCCCTTGATCTAAAACCTTGAAATTTTCTGACTGTCTCCATATTGCATATAAAGTGGCTTCCAGCATCCCAATACTAAAATGCCGACTGAGAATAGTCTTCCCACTAAGTTTTTTGTGCACTTTTCCAGCCCTTCTCGTATATCCTCATCCTCAAACTGAATTATCCTTTCATTTTCCTCCTCTCCATTAAAGTTCACGTCATCAGAAACTCCAACATTTGTTGTCATTGGAATCCAAACGAACTCGGTAAATATATCACACAAATTAAGATGCCTATTATTATTAGGTAAATTCTATAGTATATATCATTTAGCTTCTAATTTTTGCTTAATTTATTTTTTGCGATAAATTTTAAATATTTAATAATTATTTATTTTTATACTTTTAATGCTCCTTCGTCAACGTTACATCATCACTTTTTTCAGCACACGTAGACGAAGGCTTTCGCATCATGTAGAGTTTTTCAATCATCGTACTTTTTTCAGAGATGATTATAGTGGGTAATGCTAAAGCTTTTTTTAACCGGTATTAATTAGTATGAAATAAGAAATGCGATTTATACTGATTAATAGGTTGTAATAATACCAACAAAAAAAAAAAAAAAAAAACATGCAGGCACATTTTTGTGAGGAAAAGAGAATCTATAACTTGAGAGAAATTACAGTAGTTCCAATCAACTTATTCCATATACTACTAACTAGTGTCTCTTTCTACATCATCTCAACTTGGCCACTACGCTTTTTCTTATTGGTGGCTCCTTCAACATCATCATACATTGAACTTGCATACTTAGAGCTTGCATTCTCAAGCTTATCACCTTGACCCCATATAGCATAAGCCTCTTCACCATGAGCAGCTTCATCACCAATCTCCATGTCTTCCTCAGACATCCTCAGAG
Source organism: Arachis hypogaea (assembly GCF_003086295.3). Taxonomy (NCBI): domain Eukaryota; kingdom Viridiplantae; phylum Streptophyta; class Magnoliopsida; order Fabales; family Fabaceae; genus Arachis; species Arachis hypogaea. The sequence goes on from NC_092048.1 coordinate 9,747,843, forward strand.
GAATAAACATCCTAATGAAGAGGCATATCAAGCTTGTGCTAATCACATTCAATGTCACCACAAAGAAAATCCCAACTAACTGGATCCATATTTGTCTAAACCCTGTTTTGCTCATTCCCATTTTGAGGCCATAGAAGAGTCCAACATATTTGTTGTAAGAACCATAGAACAAGAAGTTGAGCTTTGGCACAGCAAATAGGCCTGAAAGGACTCCTCCAAGGGTTCCTGCAATGGCATGAGTGTGCAACACTGCCATTGTGTCATCCACCTTTTGGAGAAGCTTTGATCTCTTGTGAACTACCATCATTGTGAACCACGGAATTGAGCCTGATAGCATCCCCATTAGAATTGCTGCCCATCCTTGCACAACTCCTAATGAACAAAATCAAGATACAACAATTGTCTTTTCATCATCACTTTCAATTTCTATAAAGCACTTAGATTCACTAAGAGGAACTCTAATAAAATGCTTTTGGTGTTTCAAAATTTCGAAATAGATTAGAGATGATTGATGAAATGTGATCAATTTTCATGTAAAGAAACGGTTTCACTTTGGTGAATAACGAATTAAATTTTATTACTTTGTATAAAATTTAAATTGAATTCAAACTAAAATATTGGAGTGACCATTATTCATGATATATAGTATCATAAGTACTAATATGCATTTGGTAGGATCCAAAATATAATTAAACTAAAATTGAATATTCTAATGCTCTAAAAAACTCAATCACACCTAACTACTTATTAAAAAAAATAGAAAGGAAGAAAATTAAATGTATAAAATATGAAATTGTAACAAAATTTAAATCATAATATAATCTGATCTAGTAAAAATATTTAAAATTATAATATTAAAAAATTTTAAGTATGGTAAAAATTCAGATACAGTCAACTTCACTTGATAATTGAGAGTTATTAGACAAAGATTTAGTCAAATTAGTCAAATTATTTAACTCTCTCAACTATCAACTTCACGTGAAGTTGACTTGACTGCCCTTGAGTTTTTACTTTTGAGAATGAATGGAATCCATGAAAGTTAAAATTCTTACAAGGAAAAGCCTACGAACCTGCGGCAGGGGTAATGCAGACCAAGCCGGTGATCATGCCTTGAACAGCACCAATGACGGAGGGTTTGCGGAAGAAGATGATATCAAGAATGACCCAAGTGAGCAAGCTGGTGGCAGTGCAAGCATGAGTGTTCAACACGGCCAGGGAGGAATCCAGGCCTACTGAGTAGGGGTCGCCGCCATTGAAGCCGGTCCACCCCATCCAGAGTAAACCAGCCCCAGCCAACATCAGTAGGATGTTGTTTGGAGGAAACCTTTCTCTATCCTTGTTAAGACGTGGTCCAACCTGCGTAACAAGCATTATTTGTTCATATTCATGTCTTCAACTAAATATAATAATGGAACTTGGATAATTAACATAATATATATCAGCATCTTAACTATTATCTTTATATAAAGATATTCATATAAACACTCTGTCTTATGATCATATATTGCTTACCCAATAAGCAGCAGTGAATCCAGCAACCCCAGAAGACAAATGAATAACATATCCACCAGAGTAATCAATTATCCCAAGCTTGAACAAGAACCCATTTGGACTCCATATACTGAATGCAGTGAAGGTGTATGAGAAAGTGAGCCAAAGAGGCACAAAAGCCATCCATGCATAAAAGTTCATTCTTCCCAACAAAGCACCAGCTATCAAAATCAATGTTATGGCTGCAAACACACCCTGGAAATACACCATTGTTGCATTTGGGAACATCCCTGAAAATGCAGGGTCAAGAAGGTACTTTTCATCAAGTGCAACGGCAGCTTTACCCCAAAATGGTGCAAGCTTATCACCAAAGGACATTCTATAACCCCACACAATCCAACAGAAGAAGACACATGCAAATGCATACAAGGACATGAACGCCGAGTTCACTGCCCATTTTTTCTTCACTGCTCCTCCATACAAGATTATGAGTCCAGGAACACTTTGAAGGCCGACGAGTGTTGCTGCGACGAGTTGCCACGCATTGTCGGCTTTATTCAACCAATCAGGACTCGAAGGGGATGGCAAGATGTTCGAAGGCAATGTCGCTGCCATGTTTTTTTTTTTTTTTTATGTTTTCTATATATTTTTCCTATCTTGTTTGTATACTTTATTTATCTGGAAAGAAAAAGAGAATGAATGGGAAGCTTGAGAGGTGTAATATGGTGCTTTATATAAATTGAAGGACTTTGTTTAATTGCTTTTGATTCTCTTGACATAGCTGTAACCTGTTTCATATTTTGTCCAAGGTTGTTACATTGTCTTAGGCCGCTTCGTTCTTAATAATATTTTTCTATACATTGACGGGTATTACAAGTGCTTTTGTTATTAACGGCATCTCCAATGCTCGTCATTTTATAGATTTCCTTTATTTCTTGGCGGTTTTGGCACTCTCTGCCAATCACAAAGCTGAAAGATGTCTAGGTACACCATTTAAATATTGAGTCTTATTAGTGTTCTAAAGACATTTTAGAAGGGAATCCAGTATGGACTATGGAGTAGCTGAAAGCAAGACCCACAACTGAAATTTAACCTTGTGAATAAACGAATTTGCATTTTGTCTTGACGTACAACGGTGCAGAGTTATGAAAGGGTGCAAGCAATTATTCTTGTATATTGCTAAAGTAAAGGCAAGAAGCTAGTATGTACTGGTAGTACTGAATCTTGCATCACTAAAATTTCATTATTAATCATCATAGACTTTTGGAATTTGGTAATTTATCCTATCGAAAGATGCAAATATTGGGATGACTTTACTATGGGAAACTTATATTATTAAAACAACTCTAGAATGATTCAACAAAAGTATCAGCCGATTTTAACATGCAAAATCAAAACCTTTTTTATAACCAATTATTCCTCGAATAAGCTAAACACACTCAACTGAAAAAATGGGCACTACGGTTTTCCTCAACATGAAATATTGTCATTAAAAATATTATAATTATATAATAAAGAGTTCTCTACATGACTAATCGGGATCACGCAAGCATACAAAAATGTTAATCAGACACGTACTGGACCACCCCTTAAAACAACTTTTTCGGTACACTGGATTTCTGCGAATTCATCTTAGTAAAACAAAATTGAAGGGCAAAACAGCTGAATAATAAATTACGGTAACTAAATATAGTAAACTTCTTCCAAATCCACCACTCTAGTCGTCATCGGCAAATGTGGTCTTTTTTCCTGAACAGAGGAAAATCAAAATCATCAGAAATTGACATGGAAAAAAAACAACAGATTCAGATTGAGGAGAATAAATTGCATTGATGCATATAATCAATCAAAAGCTAAAATGGTAACATAATAAACAATATTCATTCAGCAAAAACTATTAGGTTATAGAATGTTGAAACTTAAGTATCCATCAAATCCTTAACTCTCAGTCCTCAAAACGTAAGGCAACAATCAATGTCCGAAAAAATCAGAGCAATGGAAAGGAAATAGTTGCATACCTTCTGCAGCAAATGTCGGTTTATTTCCAAAACCCCTTCCCCCACCTCTTCCTCGACCACCTCTGCCTCGATCACTACCACCCCTTCCACCACCAAATCGGCCACCACCACTCCTTCCTCCAAATCGACCACCTTCATTACTCCTACCTCCAAATCGACCGCCACCTCTTCCACCACCTGAACCAAAGCCATCTCTAGGTTTGGCTTCTTCAACTGAGAGGTAATAACCACCAGCAAGTTCAGTTTCATTGAGTTCTAGAGCTTTTTTCATGCTAGAAGAATCCTTGAAGTCGATATAGGCAAAACTGTAAATTACACCTGGTGTCAGTTTGCTAAACTCAAAGCAACACGTAACAATCATTTTGAGCATCCAACTTGAGAAACAAAAGGATGCACAAAAAACTGAAATAGCAAATCTTTCACTAAAAATAAACGAGAAAGAATTTGAAGAAACAAACCCTTTAGGATATCCAGACTCGAAATCTTTTGGGATTGACACCCTCGAGATCTCCCCGCAGGCACCAAAATGCTCATTTAGGCTAGCTCTTACCTGCAACCACAATTTTGGCAGTATTCAAATACAAATTGCAAAAAGAAACACATGCAAGGGAAGCAGCAGCCAACATGATAGAAATAAAATTACCTCTTCTTCTCCAAGAGATTTATCAAAACCCCTTATGTATATAGTTTGGCCAGTTTGACGCTGACCACCTTTCTGGAAGGAATTGCTGAAATTGCAACAAGTATTACAATGGATAAAGAGAAGGAAATACGTGGAAGCAAGCCATGAAAGTGAGTAGAGAAAAAGGTTATAGAAGTAGATATGAGGCATGGGAGGGAAGGAGGAGATGATATAATAATTACCTGCCACCAGGGGTATATGCACCTCTTTCACGAGCTAAATCAAGCCTAACAGGACGATTCAACAACTCATGCTCATTCAATTCAAGAGCCTGCAAGTACAAAAACCAAAAGGATTATCAATACACAACCCCGATAAATCAACAAATACATAATTTAAACATCTTTTCAAAGCAAAAAGGGATGGAGGGTAATCAAACAATAGATTGCAGTGATGCATGTCAAACAACACTCTGGAGGAGAAAACAAATCAATAAAGCAATAGCAATTAGTTAACAGCATAGAAACAGCAAGGCAGTAGTTGGAAAAAAATAGCTTCAAAATGAATGAGAAAAGAAAAAGATATTTGAGGAGCAATAGCTTACACTTTGTGCTGCCTCTGCAGTAGCAAACTCAACATGTCCAAATCCTTTAAACCTCCCAGTATCGTCAACAGAAAAACGAACATCAACAACTTCTCCACAATCTTTGAAAAACTCCTCACTGAACAACAATAACATGACATCGTAAGAAAAAGAATACACTATAAACAAGGAAATATAAGAGATACAATACATACACGTCAGATCGTTGCACACTAAATGACAGATTTCCAACAAATAGTGTCTTTGATCCACCTGTTGCAGCACTAGGTGTAGAAGGGGTTTTAGGCTGCAAAGCAAAGATATATCACCATCAAAGATATTAGAATATTTAAAAAGAACAAAAAAATGAGACCAGTAACATACAACTTTCTTTGCTGAGTCAGCATCAACCATCTCCACATCCTTAGCCTGTTTCACAAGAGGAAAATACATTTAGTGCCCAATCACAAGACAAAGCAAAACAAGCCTTCAAACAGCTATATTAAAATACAAAGAGAGATCCTTACACTTTTCTGAGGAGTTTTAGAAGGTTTCTCTTCTTCCTCATCACTGTCATCCGAACTATCACTGCTTTCTTTTGAAACTTTCACAGGCTGCAGTGAATAGCAAAAGAAATTGAACACAGCAAAATAACAAACAATGGTTCACATAGTATAAAATATTTTAAAAAAAAACACGTGTCTTAAAGTACGTAATTCAGATATCTAAATTGAGAAATTCAAGTTGAATATAATGGAAGAGAGAACAGTAGCAAATTAACACTACATAATACAAGTAGGAAACTAAGGCCCAGAAAGAAAAGTTGATCACGTAATAACTCTAGATATCAAGACAGACCTTTTTTGGCTCATCATCACTTTCATCAGAGCTCTCTTCTTCATCAACATCCATTTTTCCCTGTTATAGAGAAGTGAGTCTTTTCAACAAACAGCAAAAGTTTTCCTATTAACTAAAATTTTTAAGTTATTACTATCACCAGTCATGATCTTCCACAATTCTCAATCGACAAAGGATAATATTAACAATAATGAATCCATAACATAAGCTTGTAAAACATGCCACATTAATTAAAATTAATATTAATATCTATATACACTTCAATGTTAGATCAAGTGTATACGGTGAATTACCTGACCGGAGCTTTTAGCCGTTTTCTGTACCAATACAATGAATAAAAAATGAGAAAGTAATTCAAATAATAGTGAAGCAATACATAAATAAGGTAAAGACAAATTACAACAGTAGTACAAGAAGATAAAACAAACACACACCTTTTCATCCTCAGATTCACTATCAGATGAGTCCTGTAAATTAAGATTGGAAACACATTTAATGTAAAAGGACAAAACATTAACAAGTAAATATGGGAATCAAGAATAAACCAACTAACCTCTTCCTCATCCGACTCACTCTCACTAGAACTACTAGACTTCTTGGCAGGCTTTGGCTCAGGTGCTGACTTGGCATTGGAAACAGTCTTGGGAGCAGTTTTCTGTAACACCAAAAGGTTAACTATTGTCATACAATGATACAATGGTACCTTAATACAAATACCAACCAAGTTAGGGATAAAAAATCTAATTAAGCACATTTTGAGAGCACGTAGGACCTCATGGTACAAAAGGGAGCTTCAACTCAAAAGGACAACTAAGAATTTATTAAAAACAATCAACAAACTATAATATTTACCTTCTCATCTTTGGAGCTGCTATCATCAGAATCTGAACTGTCACTGTCATCATTCTTCTTAGCTATAGCAGAAGGCTTGGATGCCGCATTTGCAGTCGGTTTTGCACCCTAAATGACATAAATGATACAATACATTCCAGAAGTTATTTACAATTAAGTGAACAGGTTTATCCCCTAAAGAGTAAAGACTGTGTACACAAAGTTACATTTTCTTCTTCATCAGAGCTTTCACTTGAATCATCATCTGAACTTTCAGTTGTCTCAACTTTCTTACTTGGAACTGCAGATGATTTGGCTACAGGTTTTTTCTTATCCTGGAACAAAAATTTATACATGAGCATCAGAGTGCATTAAAAGAATAATTAGAGCATGGGACAAAATAAAAATAATAAGACTTACTTCTTCATCAGAGCTACTATCAGAGGATGACTCTGTTTCAACCTTCTTAGCAGGCACCTTTTTGGTTGATTTTGCTTTCTGGATGATTCCAACATCCAATTCCTCAATTATTATTTTATCCAAGAAAAAGATAATCATTAAACAGATATGTTAAGTGAGTTTTTTTTTTTACCTTTTCCTCCTCAGAGCCGCTGTCCTCAGACTCGGAGCTTTCACTTGGTTTCTTTGCAGAAGCAGATCCATTCTTAACCACAGCAGGCAGCACCTTGGATTTGGGCACCTTTGAACAAAGAAAGAAAAATAAATAGGCATCCTAGCTAACAATAAAACATATACCAAAGGTTAACATGAGGTACTGTTTAACAATCCCTTAAGATTTACTCACTTCATCCTCATCGGAGTCATCATCTGACGATTCAGAACTTGAAGAGGAAGCTGGCTTGACTTTCTTAGCTGGAGCAACATTTTTTGCAGCCTGACTTTTTGGAGGAGCCTTTGCTGCAGGTTTCTGAGCACAATAAAAGAGGGAAGATCAGATGCAAGAAAAATGGGACAATTTTACACCCTAAAATAATAATTTGTCATAACGGTAAATGCCAGTGCCGTACCTCATCTTCAGACTCTGAAGCAGAATCATCAGAGCTAGAACTACTAGCTGGCTTGGCTTTCTTTGCAGGGGAGCTTAAAGTGCCGTTCTTAGCAGGCTTCTTCTTTGAAGCAACAGCAACTTTGGTAGCAGGTTTCTGATCCCAAAACAGTTAGCAACGAGATAAGCACAAGAAAACAAAGCAACAATATTTACACTGACATAAAACTTAATTTTATTCATATCCAATACCTCATCTTCAGAATCTGAAGAAGAATCATCTGAACTACTTTCCTCCTTTTTCTTCTGCACCTTCACTTCCTTCTTTTGCTTCTGAGCAGCCTCTTCTATCTTCTGTTTCTTTAAACTAACTTGCTTCTCAAGTTCCTCATCTGCCTGCCTCTTTCCTGTGATCAGAATCAGTCAACAGGGAAATCCAACAAAAAAGCAATGAGTAACGAAACTTCCAACCAAAAACCGACAACGATTGAAAGAAAAAAAAAAAAAAAACTTCCAGTGAACAAATTCATAACATCAATACTCATATGCCTTAACCATACCAACACATATCAATGAAGCAAGTCTAAGCACGTTAGAGAGGTAAGTAACAAAAAAAACTCTTTATAAACCATGGACCAAAAGCAGCAAATCAAACTAAAAAAAAAAAAAAACCATCAATATCAAAACGTAATGACGAAGCAGCGACGTAGAGAGAATTTTCATACCCTTTTTGACAGGTGGAGCAGTCTCAACCTTCAAAGAAAAGAGCACACAACGCGTTAGTTATATCACGAGAGACGAATTGAAAGGAAATAGATATAGTGATAGAGAGAGAAAATACTTTGGAAGCTGATTTCTTGCTAGTCTTGGCCATTGTTGGAGGAGAAGAGAGAGTAATCGGCGAAGTTGGAGGAAGAAAAAAGGATGTTATGGAGGCTCTGCAAAACCCTACGTCTGATAGATTTTAGGGTTTTGGAGCAAAGAGAGAAGTGAATAAGGTTACGGCTGCTTCGTTTATAAATACGTGCGTCTCGCTGCGTATTCGGTGAAGGGGGTTAGGGTTTTGAAACTGGCTTAATGTTTGTGGCAACTGGCGGCCAAAGCTGTGCGTTTTACTCTGTCTAAATGAGAGGAGTTAGATATTTTTCCTCCAAGTCAGCATATTGGCCCACATGCTTGGTGGCTTTTATATTCAGAAAATTATAAATTTATAATTATAACATAATCATATATTATATTAAGTAATTTGATCATTTTTAATTATTATTTTTATATTTTCATATAAATAATCATTATATTTTGTATTAATATTAAGGATTAAATTTTAATAAGGACTATGCTACACGTTTAAATATTTTTTATCCAAGTTTTATCCAAGTAGGTCAAATACCAATAAAAATATTTCTCATTAAAAAAATGTCATTACACGCGCTTTATCTTCTTCTCCTCCCCACGCTTCTTCTTCTTATTCTTCTTTCAAATACACGCATACGTCGTCATCTTCTTCTTTCAAATTCACGTATACCTCCTGCTCCTCCTCTGCGCACGTAGATTCTTCTTCTGCTCCTCCTTCTTCTCTTCTTTTTCTTCTTTTTCTTCTCTTTTATTATCGTCATCACTAATAACACCAACATTTTTCTAATTGATTATTTTTTCAATTGAATTGAATGGAATGCAATTGTTAAATTGAATTGATAATCTCTAAATTGTAGGCAGAGGTGTTTCGAATTTGATTTTATATAATGGGTTATGTTTTGTTCATTCAGTACTATACAATTGTTTCACCATGAGTATGTGTTCGGTTCATTAAGCAGAAAGCTGTTTGAATTTGATTTTATATAACGGATTATGTTACATTTATTCAGTAATATACAATTGTTTTACCATAATAACGGATTATGTTCATTAAGCAGAAAGCTGTTTGAATTTGAATTTATATAATGGATAATGTTCCATTCATTTAGTACTATATAATTGTTTCACCATAATAACATGTTCCGTTTATTTCTGTTCTGCACAATTCAAAACTATTTCTCATCACCTTCTACTGCTTCTTCACCAGGAAGAGAAAGAGGAAAAGAGGCAACAACAACGAAAGAATGAGTGAATGACGATAAGGAGAAAACACGTGAAGAAAAATGAACACGAAAAAGAAGGAGGAGGAAGAACGCGAAGAAGAAGGCGAAGAACAAGAAGACGCTCCGTAGGTAAACGAGCGTGAGAAGAAGAAGAAGAAGAAGAAGCGCGGGGGAGAAGAGAAGAAGTGTGAGGACAGAAAAAAGCGGAAAAAATACGTCACCTAAATTTACTTTGATAAATTTGGATGTCAAAATTGTTTGAACGTGAATAATATCTCTTTTAATAAACACTAAAAATAAAAATATTATATATATGTATTTGTATGATCAAAAGTAATTACATTTAATATTTATCATACAAATAATTATTTAAAATAAGTAAACATTATTTATAATTTGATTATTATATTTTAATTATAAACGGATAAAAATTCAAATATATATATATATATATATATATATATATATATATATATATATATAAACAACTCAAAAAAAGCAACCCATCTAAATTTGCAGAGAATTAGAGCAAAATTATAATAACAAAAAAACCATAAACAACTAAAAAAAAAGGATTAAGTGTAACCAACTAACCAAGTTTTATTAAAAGAAAAGAATAAATAGGTCTCTGATTTTTTTTTTTTTGTAAATATATTTTTTTTTTCATCGTTTGAAAATATTTTTAAATCTTTGACCTCTTTAAAAGTTAGACATATATGGTGCTTTCTATAGTGCCTAAATTTTATACATAGAATTAAAAAAAAAAGAGTGAATTTCATCTTCTTTTATCTCTACTTTTAGACAATTTAGACACAAAAATTATAAACATCAAAGAACTTTTCTATATATATATATATATATATAGATCATTCCATTCATATGGTCCATTAGATCCAATGAAAAAGTCTGATGTAACTTCCGTTGTGCTCAGCGACGGATTCACTCATGTGGTGTGGGGCAAGCGCCTCCACTACAATTTGGAATTTTATTGAATAGTATATAATAATAATATTTATTTGCCCCCACTAAATTATTAAATTTGACCCCACAATAATATTTTATTCAACTTTCGACACTTGATAGCCAATTTGAAAACTTCATATTAGATGTCCATTATAATGATTAATTTTCAAATTTAAATAAGATTGGTGTTTTTTATTAGAGGTCGACTCGAAAGAATATTATCTATTCATTTGTGTTTCTTCTTTTAAAATTAGCTTTAGTTTTTTTCATAATAACTACACTAATTGAATGAACTTTTTCAACTATGAATAGCATCAAGAGCTAATTTGTATGAAAGTTAAATTTTAAAGGATTGTTTAACGACATATACAAAAAAAAAGACATTTTAATTATATTGTCAAGGTTTCAATATATGAAATATAAAAAATTAATTTTAAATTATATGTTATTATTTAAATTACTATTTTAGTATTTTAATTTGTAATTATATATTTTGAAACCTAATCATATTTTACAATAACAAAATATAATTATAACAACAGTTATACTACGTATACATAAAATAATCATTTGTACAGAATAAATCTTAAAATATAAATTTTGAAATACAAAATATATATTAAAAATAAGTTAAATGATATATGTATTTATACACAAATTTATAATAGATAATTTGATAGCTAATTTTTTATTTTAACGTAATATTTTTATTATAAAAATTATTATAATGTTATATATATTTTGCTCCTACTATCAAAATTTTTTGGATCATTGTGCTAACTTAGCTATTACACATGCACACGTGGAGGGAAAGTTTTCAAAACGGGACAAATTAGTTAATTTTCAAAATAACGTCGTTTTAATGTAGGGGTTCAAAACTTCTCTATGTCTTTCTATGTTTGGATCTTCCTCTCTCTCACTCTTAGCTACCTTTTCCTATCTCTTGGAATTTCGCTTCCTATTATCATCACTATCTCAAGTCTCCCTCTCTTTTTCTAGCTCAGCACTCTCGCTAATTAATTAGTTCGTGAAATTAATGAATGTATTTTGTGTTAGTTGAATTTGATGTTATTGTGTCATGAATCATTCAAAATTCAAGAGATTATTCATGGTGAATGAACTATAATCACTGTTTTGATTCAATGGATTTAATTTTAATATCTATTTGCTTTATTTTGATTTGGTAAGAATGTTTATTATTATTATTTGAAGAAGAACAATAAGAAAGGGTGAAAGAGGTGGACGAAAAATAAAAATGGTGGTATGTGAGTGAAGGTAGAAGAAAGAAGAAAAAGATTTATATGTCTTATTATTTTGAAGAAAAGGGACTAATTTGTGCTGTTTCAAAAACTGTCCCTCTACATGTGTATTCATAACAGTCAGGTCAGTACAACGGAAGTCACATCATATTTTTTTGTTGGAGTCTGACAAACCCATATAAATGAAAGAATATATATGTCTAACTTTTAAAGAAGTCAATGAATTAAAAATATTTTCAAATGATGAAGAACAAAAATATATACAGAACAAAAGATTAGATATCTATTTATTCTTTTCTCTTTTACTAATATATTTTCACAATTATTTTCTTCTCTAAATACATGATTAAGCAACATGTTCAAATCCTTCTCAAACAATGACTAGATAGCTGCAACAAGAGTGAATGCTGCATCGGAGTTGTTCAAATCGCTTTGGTAGATGTTCAAAGTAATAATGGAGTCTACTTCGACTTGAACTTTGTGATATCTTTTTTGGGATGCAATTAAAAGCCTAAGGAATATACTCTAAAGTTCAATTAGAGTGAGAAAGTAAGTTTCTAAACTTAAACTAAAAAATTTCAATAAAATTCTCCTAAAGATCTTAAAAGATGCAACCGAAAATTGTTGAACTAGATTCACTAACCGAGTCATTCGTATTGATCTTGATCCAAAATTTTGGTGGGAGAACCAAGCTATGTTAATAAAAGAGAACTCTGTCATAAGGAAATTATTCTTTCTAACACACTTCACTACAAAATATACCTTAACCAGCCTCAAGTTTAGACGGAGGCAAGAATCACGACTATAACTTAATCTTTAAAAAATTCGATGGTTTCAATGGCGCCAAAGAATTCGTCAAGTGATTGAAAAGAAAAGAGATCACGAAATCCCATTAAGAATGCGAGTAACTTCTTTTAAATTGATACCAACCCATTTTGAGAAAGGGGTCTAGAAAGTTTGAAAGAAGTTACTAATGTTAGTACTTAGGGGTGGCAAATGGACCTAAACCCGCCGGACCGACCCGCGTAACCCGTCAAAAAATGCGGGTTGGGCTGGAAAATTGGGACTGCCAAATAGCAAAAGCCCGCTTAATCCGCACCGCTTAAACCGTGGATTTTGGCGGGCTTTGGTGAGGCGGGGCGGCTTCCTCGCCGGGCTTAGTATTTTTTTAACCTTGGGTATTTTTACAATTTTTTTTACCAAAATCCAACTTCCCCCAACCCAACTTACAAGAGAATGAAGATGAAAATTGAGTGTTTTAGATTATGTTTGTTTTGTTTTAGAGACAATATTGTTAATTATGTTTTGGATTATGTTTATTTTGCTTTGAAAACAATATTTATAATTACAAAGACTTTAATGTTTGTGAATACAAAAATTATAATTTGTTTTACTTTTAGAAATTATAGAGAAAAACCCAAATCAGCTCCTGACAATTACCTCGAAAGACAACGAGGCCCCTAACAAAAAAAAATTCCAATCCGGCCCCTGACAAAAAAAATAAACCCAACCCGGCCCTGACAATTACTTCGAAAGGACAACGAGGCCCCTGTGCCAAAAAAAATAAATGTTATTTTTTTTGGCACAGGGGCTAATCTGTCCCAAAAAAAATTTATCAGGGGCTGGATTGGGTGTTTTTTTTTCTTGGGGGCCTCGTTGTCCTTTCGAGATAATTGTCAGGGGCCAGATGGAGTATTCACTCGAAATTATAATAGTTAAAAGTAAAAAACAAAAAATATTTTTTTATATCTTTATATATATTATTTAATAGTTAAAAGTAAAAAAAAAAAAAAAGAGGATATTTAGCGGGCTAAGCCCGCCAGCCCGCCATTAAGCGGGGCGGACTGGGATTCTGGGACCGCCTCACTAGGCGGGACGGGGCAGGCTTCTGGCGCAGGGGGCCTTCCCCACTTGCCACCCCTACTAGTACTTATCTAAATATTCTTCGCAACTGAATCGTAATAAAGAACATAAAACACCGATTCATCTTCATCCACACACTACACACAAACCACAATCGGCCCATTGGCTATATGTCTCACAAGTCATAACTCCTTCCTAATTTGTGAGGAGAGTATTATCACTAATTAACCACATAAAAAGACTTATCTTGAGGACACTGCATCTTCTAAAAATGCTTAAAAACACTATTGTAACTCCAACGACCATAACTTGCACAAGTCTCATGAAGCAGATTTACAGCTAAACATACCTAAAGCTTCCAAAAACCAAACAATGCAATCCATCAAACACAATTGAGAGGCTCTCAAGGAATGAATAAGACTCAATATGTCCAGAGAAAGGATTTGGCTTAGGAAATCAAAATTCCAACCTCTATTGGCAGTGGCAATATCTATTTCTATTAAATCCACCAAATAATCAACATTATTAATATCCACAAGGCCTAACAGATTGTTAACACAAGGGATCCGATGATCTTTCTAAACAGAATTTGTTGATCATCACAAATTCTCCAAATAAGATTTTGGCATAACTTACCTTAAATTTGGTAAATTCCTTGCCAAGTACTACAGGATGGGGAATGCTTTTTCTAACCATTGAGCTTTAGAGAAATGCAATTCAAGCTATATCCGAAGTCATTATATTTCACTCAATCATGAAAAAAGTAAGGAGAAATGTTAGAGGATTATCAGAATTTATTGTTTTTAGTTATTAATTAGTCATTAATGTTTAAAAGTATGAGATAAAATATATTATTGGATTACTAGACTAAAAGAATTGAGTTGATAGCTAAATGATGGTAAAAAATAATAAATTCTGATAGCCCCTATCATTTTTTATGCCGAAATATTTGGAGTAGGAAGCATATCTTCTGATCGAATATTATATTAGAATAAAACTCTACATCCAAGCAAAATACTTAACCAAGTCTAACCAAGTTGTTATAACAAATTTTCAAAGCACGCGCATCCTTCTCCTTCTCATTCTCTATTTTTTTTTCTCCTTCTCCTCCTTGCCTTTCTTCTTCCAAATTCGCGCAGGTTCTTCTTCTTCTCTTCTTCTCCTTCTTCTTCTTTTTCTTTTCCTTTTTCGTTATCGTCATCACCAATAATACCAACATTTTGCTAACATCTTTATTAGTTCTGATTTTATCTGATACCATCATTAAATAATTTCAGTTCATTTCTTAGTTTATCTCAGTTTATTTGTGTGTTAATTAAGGTTCACTTGATGCTCTTGATAAGTATTGACTAAATTTTGTATTCTTTAAGTAAATTTTTAACTGTTTGTTCTAATTTGAATCGAATTCGGTTCATTTGTGAATTGAGTTAGGTTTACTTGATACTACTTTTAAGTATTCACCAAATCTGTTATTCCTTAAGAAATTTGGTTCATCTCTTAGTTTAATTGAGTTTATTTACATGCAAAAATGAATTGAAATGTACTTTTCTTACTGATTGAATGTTTATCACTTTTTGTTCAAATCTGAACCGAATTCGGTTCATTTGTGAAGTGAGTTAAGTTCACTTGGTATTACTGTTAAGTATTTACCAAATCTGAACCAAATTTGATTTATTTTTGGATCCAAATGAATCTCAAATAAAATGAGGAAAAGAAAAAAAATGCAACAACACAGCAACAATAAAAGAATGACGATTGAGAAAAAATACGCGAAGAAGAAGAGGGAACGCTAAAAGAAGAAGGAGAAAGACGAAGAAGAAGAAGGAAGAATGCGAAGAAGAAGAAGGAATGCAAAGACAAAGAAGGGGAAAGCGAAGAAGAAGAAGAAAGAACGTGAAGGCGAAGACGAAGACGAAGAAGCGTTATTGAAACGCGCGTGTGTACACGCGGTTGTAATGAAAGTGGTTATTGTTAAATTTGGGTCTACTTGGTTGGACTTGGATATAAAAATGCTTGGATGTGTAATTAAGCTCATGATATTATTGATCTAAGTTGTTATAGATTTAGTCAAAATTTGAAATTGCATAATATTTTGCTTTGTAGTATATTTAAGAATTCAACTTTTAATCATTTAACTTACTTTATTTGGAATAGTAACAATAGTAACGGTGCATTAGCCTAGTAACAAATATTTTTAAAATTAACTTGATTTGAATAAATTAAATTAAAAATAAATAATTGCATTTGTAATTAATTATATAAAATTAACTCCGCATATGTTACACTTGCAGTACATAGCCAGTTCCAAGCTCAGATAAAGGAGAAGGGCTGTGTTAGGTTTTCGACAACCAACATAAAAACTTAGTCGAATCTTCATGACATGAATCAAAGACGTTATTGCACTAAAGCTAGGTCGTTGCCCGGAAGTAACGCGCTGTATGGCTCGAGTATAGTGTCAAATGAGCAAGAGCCGCTGCATCGGTGTCCGGATGTAGTGTTAAATGAGTAAGGATTTCTGCGTTTCCGTGAACGGACAAGGGTAAATAAGCTAGTTCACAAAGTAAAAGGTAAAGGTCGGAGTGACAGAAGGTTGAGATTTGGGACATGGAACATAAGCATCCTAACAGGAAAATCTATGGAGATGGTGGACACCATAACAAGGAGGAAGATTAACATTATGTGCCTACAAGAAACAAAATGGGTTGTTGCGAAGAATAGGGAGTTGGATACTTCCGGATTCAAACTTTGGTATACAGGAAAAGTATAGAATAGTAATGAGGTAGGTATTATTGTGGATAAGCAGTGGAAGAATGACGTAGTGGATGTCAAGAGGGTGGGAGATCGGATCATCTCTATTAAACTTGTGGTGGAGGGAGGTACTTTTCATGTGATTAGTGCCTATGCACCGCAAGTGGGTTCGGACGAACAATACAAAATAATGTTTTAGGAGGATTTAGAGAGTTTGGTCCAAGACATACCTTCGAAAGATAAGATTTTCTTAAGAGAAGATTTAAATGGTCATGTTGGAAAAGAAGTGACTGGGTATGGAAGTATTCACGGAAGCTATGGTTTTGGGGTGATCAATGCCGATGATAAAACTATTTTGGACTTTTTCTCAACCTTTGACCTTCTAATTGCAAATACATGTTTTAAAAAGAGAGACAAATATCTTATAACCTACAAGAGTGGCATGACAAACTCTCAAATCGACTTCTTCTTGTTGAGGAGAGTCGACCAAAAATTTTGCATTAATTGTAAAATTATCTCGGGAGAGAGTTTAACAATACAACATAGGATGCTCGTCATGGATTTTCGCGTTGGGCAAAAGTTAAAGAAAAGACATTATACGAAGAACCCAAGGACGAGGTGGTAGCAGATGAAAAGTGAGGAACAAAGAAGTTTCTTAAGACGGGTAGGAGAAGAGGTAAAGTGGGACGGGAATAGAAGTGCGGAGGAGATGTGGAGAGAGATGGCAGAAGTTATCAGAAGAACAACAAAAGAAAGTTTTGGTGAATCTAAAGAGATAGGACCAAGAGACAAGAAATCCTAATGGTGGAATGCAAGTGTACAAGAAAAGATAAAGGTAAAAAGGGAGTATTTTAAAGAGTGGTCTTTGTGTCGCGATGCATAAAATTGGGAAAAATATAAGGCGGCTAAGAAAGAGACAAAAGTGGTTGTAAGTGAAGTAAAAAAATAGCATATGAGGGTCTCTACCAGTCTTTAGGCACGAAAGAAGGAAAAAAAAGTATATATAGAATCGTAAAGAGTCGTGAAAGAAGAATGAGAGATCTGAATCAGGTTAAGTGCATAAAGGATAAAGACGAAGAGGTGTTGGCTCAAGAGGAGAAGATTAATGAAAGGTGGAAGAGCTACTTCTACGAGTTATTTAATGAAGGGCATAAGACTCTTTCGAGCCTTGGTCGGTTATGTATAAGGGAAGAAGATCAAAACTTTTACTACTACTGAAGGATTCGAGACTTTGAGGTAAAAGAGGCTCTAAAGCAGATGAAAAATAGTAGGGCGGTAGGACCTAATAATATTCCAATTGAAGTTTGGAAGGGCCTTGGAGAAAAAGGTATCAATTGGTTAACCAAACTTTTTAATGAGATTTTAAGGTCAAAGAAGATGCCTGATGAGTGGAGAAAGAGCACCTTGATACCTATTAAGAAGAATAAGGGATATATACAAAGTTGCAAAAATTATAGAGGGATCAAACTCATGAGTCATACCATGAAGTTATGGGAAAAGGTGATAGAACGGAGGTTGAGAAAAGAGACACAAGTAATAGAGAACCAATTTGGTTTTATGCCAGGCAGATCCACCACCGAAGCAATATACCTGTTAAGAAAGATGATGGAGAGGTATCGTAGTAATAAAAGGGATCTACATACGGTGTTTATTGATTTGGAAAAAGCATACGATAGGGTACCAAGAGAGGTCTTATGAAAAGTTTTAGAAAAGAAGAGAGTAAGGATCGCATATATTCATGCAATTAAAGACATATATGATGGGGTCACAACAAGTGTGAAGACTCAAGGTGGTGTGACAGAGAAATTTTCTATTGGTATAGGATTACATCAGGGATCTTCCTTAACTTCATACATTTTCACATTAGCCTTTGAAGTACTCACTGAGTACATCCAAGAGTCTGTGCCATGGTGCATGCTTTTTGCCGATGATATCGTCCTTATAGGAGAGTTAAGAGAAGACCTAAATAAGAAGTTGGACTTATGGAGAGAAGCTCTAAAAGTGTATGGTCTGCGCATAAGCCGTAGCAAGACGGACTATATGGAATGTAAGTTCGATCTGCGAAGAAAAAACCCTAATATAGAGATGAAAATTGGAGAAAACATCATATGAAAAGTCCAAAGTTTTAAGTATCCTGGATGCATCATACAGGATAATGGAGAGATTGAACATGATGTAAATCATAGGATCCAAACAAGTTGGTCAAAATGGCGGAGTGCATTTGGTTTTATATGTAACAAAAAAGTGCCTTTAAAACTTAAAGGTAAATTCTATCACACTGCTATAAGACCGGCTATGCTTTATGATATAGAGTGTTGGACGGTCAAAAAGAAACACGAACATAAGCTAAGTGTGGTAGAGATGAAGATGTTGAGATGGATGAGCGATCATATGCGATTGGATAAAATAAGGAACAGAGATATAAGTGAGAGAGTTGGAGTAGCTTCCATTATGAAAAAGATGGTAGAATCGCGTCTCAGGTGATTTGGACATGTGAGAAGAAGATCGACAGAGCACCAAGTCAAGAAGGTGAATGAGATGGAGGATGGATAAGGGATGAAAGGCAGAGAAAGAGGTTGTTGTTGTAATTAATTATATAAAATTAAAACTGATTTATTATATAATATATCTTTTAATTACGCTATTATTAAATACAGAAATCCCAATTTTAACAATATACAATATATAGATAATAGATTACTTATTTCTACAATAAAATTCACTTGTCATTGTTGATTTGATATTAGTTACTTGAAATGGATCTAAAAAGACACAAGTTTAGTCCACTATATAGTTTCACCTGTGTACCAAATTAGGGGATCTACCATAAAGACGTAAAAAATGTCTTTTTTAAAGATATTTTTTAATAATTAAAATTTAACACATATAATTATTTAAATTATGTTATTTTTGTTAAAATTAGGTCAGATAAATTAATTTGATCGAAAAATAGTGAATCAAATTTTGAATTTGTCTAAATTAATATTATTTTTTATAAAAAATGACTATAATATCCCTATTATATAAAATGACTAAAATACTCTTATTATATATATTAATTTTGAGAATTCTAAATTCTAGCCATTTTCTTTTCCATCGTTATAGGGTTAGAATTTAAAATTTTTAATATATATATATATATATATATATATATATATATATATATATATAATAGGGATATTGTAGTAATTTTTTTATAAAAAATATTAATTTATACCGATTTAAAATTTAATTTATTAATTTTTTACTAAATTAATTTGTCCAGTCTAATTTTAATAAAAATAATACAATTTAATTGATTATATGTGTTAAATTTTAATTTTTAAAAAACATCTTTAAAAAAAAGACGTTTTTGACATCTTTATCTAAGTGGCTCCCACCAAATTAAACTGAGTTTTCATATAGAAAAAGTATAGGTTACTAATATATTATCTGCCAACTTATTACCTACAATAATTAATTATTATATTTTAAATACATATATAAAAAAACACATCCAGAAAATATATCTATAAAGACACTTCTATTAAACACAGTCATAAAAAGACATTTTTAGTAGACACATCCACAAAGACACTTCCATTAAACACCGTTATAAATAAGAGTTGGTAGAAGTTGACAGAAATACTGTAACGTAGCGGGGTTGTTTCATATATTGATTGCTTGTAATAGCAGACTATACATTTCAATATATATATATATATTTTTTACTTTGTGTAGTAAGGTAATGATCTGACAGGTTGATATTAAAAATTTACAATCATGGAAGTAGCAGAAGTTTAACAGTCAAATTACAAGTATAAAAAAAAGGAAAAAAGAAACCCTTAATATGGCCGCTTAGGATATCAAATGTACTTTATACTTCCAATCCTCTCTACCAAAAATGATCAATGGAAGCTTTGAACACTGATCTTTGCTTGTGGTCCTTCTTGAACATAAACAAACATACACTCTGAGTCAGGATTCAAGACATTGAGCCATTGTGGAAGTTCATAAATGTTCTTCTCATTTGTTGGAGATAGACCCCATATAGATCCTGAGAGATTCTCAATCACCAACTTGAGATCTGTTATTGGCTCCAAAGAAGTGTTCTTGATTATCACTCTGTGGCGGTAATAAGTTGTAGCCCCAACAGTCCATGAGCTAGTAATTGAGTGAAGGAACTCAATTGGTGCACCTGTAACATAACCTTATCATTCCTCATTCATTGTTTGCAATTAAAAAACCAACCATGCTATACAAAGATAAAGAATCCGTCACCAAATCAGTCGCTCATATAAAATACATTGAAAATGAATTAACCAATACATATGTTTATACACAAATACATGAAGTAACTAATTTGTTTATTAAAAAAATATTGAAAGGTATGAAGCGGAGGGCATATATATATATATATATATATATATATAGGACCTTACCTTCTAATGTTTTAGACAATGATGTTTTCCATGAGCTTGTGGTATCTGTCAAGCCAATAGATGTTAGATTAATATAAATGACTATAAACATAAAAAAAAAGGTGAAGACTTAATTCTTTGATTTTGTCATAGTTTTATCATTCTTTTGTACAATGTTCTAATTCATCATCTATTTTGACTATGTTACTCACTTGGTGTTTTGTGGTGGGGAACTGATGATTCCTTATGGTAGTAACCTGTGACAATTAAGAAAAGTGCTTGGGGCTTTATAGAGGAATATGCAAACAATGAGTAGATTATTGCTTAGTGCAGAATATGCCTCACCTGAATTGCCATATAAACTCTGCAGTTTAGCAAAGATGCCTACAAGAGGAGCTGATCCTGAAAGCGTAGGCTCAGTTTGTTCATAATTTGATCTGTCATCAGAGAACTCATCATTTTTATCAGGACCACCCACAAGGGCACCATAGATTATGTTAGGATTCGGTTCGGCACGGTGATACCATGTCTCGAATCCTTGGATGCAGCCAACTTCAGACCTAATAGAAAAGATTGAAGCAATGGAAGCCCCTCTGTGGTGAACATGTACAGGATATTTTGGTCCAGATCCAACCAAGTAGCTCATACCCTCAGGGTTTTTGCCAAGGATGTAATCAGCCTGTGTCAACCAAATTCCAGAGTTTCAGTGGCAGAGTTAGCTGTGATATTGTTAATAGGACTTGAATGTTTTTGGTTCAATCAAGTAGTATTACAAAAAGTACAATTGTGTTACAAGGCCAGCAGAATTTATTATTTTCGACCAGCAGTTAGCTAACAAGTTTACAGATATCAAAAGAAAGTCCAAATGCACCAGCAAAGTGCTAGTATAAATATAAGAGTAAATGTCCTTTTCGGCCCCTAACCATTTGCCCGATTGACTTCCCATCTCCTAAGAAATCTAAATATCCAAATCGGTCCCTATCTACTTTGATATATGTAAGTTCCAGTCCCTGGTTAGGGACCGGAAAGGGCATTTACTCAAAGTAAATAAAGACTGGAATGTACATACATCAAAGTAGATAGGGACCGATTTGGATGTTTAGATTTCTCAGGGGTGGGAAGTCCATCGAACAAATGGTTAGGGACCGAAAATGGCATTTACTCTAAATATAATGAGTTTTTCTCAAACACGAATATAAGACATAACAGAACACTGGTAGGACAAAAATCCAATAGAATATAGTTATATGACATGCCTGTGATTTTGCAAAATTGAGGAGCTCCTGAGGCTGAACTTGTCCATCTGGACAAATAATCTGAGTTTTTGCATCTGATAGATACTTAGAGTAAGCAACCAAGAGAAATGCAGAAGAAGAAACATACTGCATGTTGTTCCATTCGCGCACGTATACTAGACCACCTATTAAGCAATGAATTCCATCAATAGAATGTATAAAAATCGCACCGCTTTTTAATTTTAGTGTTGTGGTTTTTTTATTTTTTTTAAATATGCAAATCCGAGGGTCAGAAAATTTTTTTTTTTATTTTAAAATTTTTTGAATATACAAATCTGTCTCTTAGATTTATGTTTAGTGCTGAAAATTTTTTTAAACATGCAAATCGGACCTCCAATTTGATTTACAATGAAAAAAATTTATTTCCACCCACAAATTTGAGGTTCCGTTTTCTTCTTGACCACAAATCGGACCTTAGGTTTTATACTCCAAACAAATCTGAGCCTCCGATTTGCGAATATTAGTTTTAAAAAAATTTCATCTCCATATCCATAAGAAACACACCACTTCTCCATAACTGGGCATAAGTCATAACACATTCTCGGTCTCCATAACTAAAAAAATTAGCTAAATGACTAAATCGCACACCTTATATGTACACATAAAGCAATAGTTAAAAATGATGTTACCCTTTAGTGACTAACCTGGAGTCTTCTGGACACTGTAACCATCATTCTTTTGCAAGGAAGCACAGGTAAAATAATCTGCCTTGGCTTGGTACTGCTTTAGTGTAGAGGCATATGAACCAGCCTTTCCTTCTAGTAACACCTGCAAATTGGATTCAACTATTTATTTGCATGTTTCTATTGAACTATAATTGGTACACACATTTGCATGTTAGAACTATCATAAAACAGCCCCTCACGCAAGAGTATTTTTTTTACAGTTTGAGTGAATTTTGCATAGGTTTTTTAAATTTTTTTTGTCTTATGCTGAAATATTTTTTTTCCAAGTCCAAGAAGGATCGGATTTTTTACCTTTTGGTCATAGAAGCTCTAATATAATGTCACGAAATCACTGTTCTAAAAACTTAAGCTAATAGAAAGAAATACATGAATAGTTATACATCTAACAAGAAGAAAATAGGGAAGGAAAAGATTATTCTAGTGGTTGATTACCTTCGACAAGAGGATTTGTACACCGGCATATTTATTGTCCCAAGAGAACTCCTTCACTGCCCAGCCAGTTCCACCCATGTACACAGCATTGTCCACTACATACTTTAGGTAGTATTCATCATCAGTTGCTTGATGCAACCATGCTGCAGCCCATAATAGTTCATCCTTCACATCAAAAGGTTATTTGATTTAGGCTTGTGCATTGTAAGACACAAATAGGACTATAAAGACAGAAAATAGAGAAAAAAATTGTTTACTCACTGAGTAACCGGAAGAAGTGTAGAATTGCTGAGCACTAGTTATGGAATCATCATATAGACCTCTGAACCTATCTGCAAATGTGAAGAGCTGCCACAAAATATATACAATAACATCAATAAAGCTCCTTTGATGATTGATCAAACAACTTTTAAATGTTGCATCTTGTATTCCTTTCAAGTGTATAAGTGATTTTGGTTACCTGTTTTGCATGAATTAGGAGAAGACTAGAGTAAGAAGAGTTGTAGGGCTTGAAGGCTATGGATGCTGCAGCCAATGCAGCTGCAGTTTCACCAGCAATATCAGAGCCAGGATGCTCTTCATCAACTTTATAGGCAGTTCTTGAAGTTGTCATGTCTTCAGCACGCTCCCAGCAATAGTGATCCGAGGCTCCATCCCCCACCTGAAATTCCCATGGCAAACCAAAATTCAAAAGCATGTAGTTGTCTTCGTGGAAAGTTGTTAGTTGAGAATCGTGAAATGATTTAACATGTTTGACTAAATTGTTATCTAATAGTTCTCAACTATGAATTTTACATGAAGACAACTGCATACGAGTCTTCACCTATAAACGATGCTATGAAATAATTGAAATAATAGTTTGATCTTAACAACAAAACTTGTGTTACAAGTAATTTAGCATCCAAAATTTTATAACCGAACAACAAACAATAGAAACTATCAGTAGCAGTTTACCTGTCCCCAAAGAACATTAGGCTGAGGATGTGCTTTGAGGAAGTAATCAGTTCCCCATTTAATGGCCCACAAAGTGTGTCCCATTTGGTTCAAGTCAGTGATCTCTTTTCTGAACTCAATGGCTCCCCATGCAAGCATTGTCACACTATATGCCATTGGCAGCCCAAACTTCACATGATCCCCAGCATCATAGTACCCTCCCACAAGGTCCACCTGAAAAACATAAACGACCATAATATAAAACATTTAACACAAACAAAATCCATAGTGGGGCTCAAAAATACTAAAATCATTTCATGGGGACAACTCACTCCTTGTGAAAGTCCATCATTGAGGCCAGAATCACCGCGCCACTTGACTCGCTGCTGAGGTGGCAATTTACCAGACCTTTGGGCTTCAAAGAACATCAAGCTCTTGTCAACAGCATCACCATAGTTGAAGCTTGAGGAGTAGGCTAAGCTTGCCCCTAAAAATAAGCCCAAGTGCAACAGTAGTAGTGTTATGATGCATAAAGAGATGTTCATGATGGTTAGAAATGAGAAAGAGAACTGCTGTGACCAAATGAATGAACCAACAATGTTTCTTTCTTGCTTGTACCCTTATGCATGCATTGCAAATACATGACAGTTTCTTATATATATAATATAACACAACAAAGAAGAAAGAAAGAAAGAAGAATCATTAATCAAGATCAAGGGATTTGAGGCTATGTTATGCTATGTGGTAGGCATCACGTTGTAGTTGGCGTTGACATTGGACTATGGACACTACACACTACGAAGAGGTTCTCACGTTTTGACGTGCCAACGTGCTTGTTAATAACCAAATATATAACACTGTTTCATCTCTAAACTATTTAGTATCTATGCCCCTGCCCTTCACATTGTTTAATCTGAACTTTACTTGGATATGGATATCATCATGCCAAATGTTTATATGTACTACTACTAGAATATAATATTTAATTCTATCCAATCATAGTATATATCACAAATTAAACACCATGTATGGTTTGACTATGTATATCCTTGGCTATGGATTTAGTCGCAACACAGAAAACAAATGAATGAAAAGTTGGTAGGTGTTTAGAAATGGAAAAGTCTCTCTAATATTTTTATGCGAAGTTGTAAACACCACAGATGGTAGAAACTCATGTGTAATCAATTTTACGTGAAGTTAATAATTGAGAGTCGATGTTCGTTAGATGAAAACTTAGTCAAATCAATCAAATCATTTAACGACTCTTAACTATCAACTTTACGTGAAGTTGAGTGCACATGGGTTTTCACAATTTTTTATTTCTTTTTTATAGACACTTTTTCATCCATTATCTACAAATTTTTTTATTCTTTTCATTTTTTAATTTCATGTTTAAAAATACGTTTATTTTGTTCAAAATATATTTACTTGTTTATATATATATATATATTATATTTTACACAAATGTGAAGGAACTTTTTTTTTTTTTTACGCAAAATTTATGTTTATCTGTCTGTTTATACTTTATATTATGTTTATTTATTTATACAAACAAAAAACATGTTTTTCCTTCAAAATTTATATTTGTTTATCTCTGTGTATTATTTTTATTAATTTTGTACAGAACATAAAAGAATATTTTTAAAAAAAATTAAAGAATTGTGAAAGTAATGACGAAGGAAAAAATGAAAGAAAAATTAATATAGTCACACTTAAATAGTATGATAAAAAGTCACACTTCCCCATCATGATGGCTTAATATTGTCCTCTCCGGAAACCACTCCGAGCTATAATGGTGGTTATTGTCGAAGCCACTGTCTTCTCCGACAGTTATAAGCCTCTTCAAATTTTCCACCACAATTTGGAGGTTTGGTGAGAAAGGAGCATGATGTGAAGAGATCGCACTTGTCACATCCAACTGCTTTTCCCTCCATTCTTCTTCCTTTTCTCTCATCTTCTCTCGTCTTCTTTTCGTTTCAACCTCCATCTTCATCACACTCCAATCAAATTCCCCCATCCACGTCTCTTCAACCACTTCCTTCTGCTGTCTTTCCTCTATCCACGTCTCTTCCATCTTTTGTTTTCCCTCCCTCCACCTCTTGCTCTTGTCCTCCTCTACGTCCTCTACCTCTTCAACCTCTTCCATTTTTATATCGTCTCTTTGACTCAAACATGTCTCTTTCTCTGCCTTCTGCTGCCTTTCCTCTATCCATGTCTCTTCTATTGTCTGCCTTCTTTCCCTCCACCTCTTTCTCTCTTCAATCTGTCCCTTTTCTCTCCCCTCTCTCTGACTTCCACACGTCTCTGATCTCTCTTTCTTCAGCTGGTCCTCCTCCACCATTATGTTCTCCAACAACTCTTCCATATCTCTCTGCATTGCTTCATTTGCCATCTCCTTCTGCCGTCTCATGTCTCTCTCCATTTTTCTCTCTTCTTCCCAGTTTCTCTCCTCTTCCCTTAGCCTCTTCTGCCTCCGTCTCCATTGATTCCATAAAACTATCCACCATGAAGTAGTTCTCCTCCTTCTCACCTTACAACAGCAAAGTCGCTTCTTGAAGCTTAACAATAATGCCGAACAACGAAGGCTACAAGTTCCAGGGGAACGATTATCATGATTTGAATCATCATCAGATAATTCAGGGGATGACCATTCTTCCTTTCTACTTGAGACTGCCGCTAGAGTTTCTTCCTCCATCTCATCACTTGGTGGTGTTGTCACAGCCTCCAGGAATGACTCTTCTTCTTCTTCTTCTTCTTCTTCTTCATGATAATAAGGACACGGGAATTGTATATCATCCATGTTTGTTTCATTCTTGTACACATAAACTCCCCACTGTCTTAAGTTCAAGCCTGCTTCACACTTCACCTGCACTGCCTTCCAATCATTATCATGTCCAAGACGCACATCAAGCCTCTTCCACTCCTCATCACTGAATAGTAGTCGCAGGTCACACAAGAGCACATGATCCTCTGCAAGAGCAAAACTATGCCTTTGAGGGCGCTGGCTGTATATATGCTCATCGTCAATGAACAAATGCAGACTAATATCTTGGTAGTCCATTTTGCCAAACTCCAACACTAGAGCCATTACAGGGAACCTGCCACGTGCCCATAAGAAGGGGATCCCTCCAGAGTCACAATAGTCTAACCATTTTGGAAGTTGTGTCTTCGGCATCACAATTTGCAATCCTTTTATCTCTTTGCGCATCTGTGATTCCAGACAGGGATAATAAGATTATAAGGGCCTTATTTTGCTAAACAGAAGAAAACAAGAGAGGAATTAAAAGTAAAAAACCTGTGACCATAGCGTGGATGATGAGTATGTCCTTAAGGAATTGCAGTGTCTTGCATCTACTTTTTGAATGCTAGAAGGAAGTGCTAAAACATATTTAAGGCTTAGACAGTAACTAACATCAAGACTTGTCCAGAAAAAGGAGTGTTTAAACGGGATTTTCTCAAAGCAGTTTGAGGACACAATTAAGTCTTTTAAATAGGGAAACATCTGCATAATTTTCTCAAGGTCATCATCTGATAGACTTGCATTGCTAAGATGCAAACTCATCAAACGATATTCTAGAAGAAAAAATGTATCTACATTTAATGATTTCCAAAGTTGAGAACACCCTCCAATCTTCAATATTCGAAGCTTTGGAAACCATCCTGTAAATACACATTGTAGTTGCTTACAATTTGTCATGTCTAAATATTCGAGCCCACAAAGACTGCTAGCAAAAGATAGCGGAAGCTCTCTAATAGCAGTATGTTTTACAGAAATCTTTAATAGTTTATCCATGTTTTCTCTCACCCTTGGCAAATGTGTTAGTCTTTTACACGAGTCAAAAGAAAGATATTCAAGAGATGGTAGAAAGATTTCTGGTAGAAAACTCCTTAGTTGAGTGCAGTCTGAAGCACTCAAATAAACAAGTTTAGAGAGAAATCCAACTGAATTATGAATCTTAACTAATTGCTTGCATCCGTCAAGTACCAAATCTCTTAAATTTGGGGATCCAAACACACTAGGAAATTGAGTGATGGACTGGCAATAGGAGAAGTTCATGTAAGTCAATTGATCAAATTTCTGCGAAACGTTAACAAGAATTTGCATTTAGAAATTCATATGTAAAATATTTCAGATTTAAAAATCAAATAACCCTAGATCATAATGAAGTATTTTTTTTACAAAGAAAAGAAGACAAGCAATTGTACCTGAAATGGCTTCTTTAATACAAGAGAACTACAAGTTAAATTGAAGGCAGCAATTTTACTGGGATTAAATCCTGCTGGTGGAAAAGATGTTGAAGGGTACCCTTTCCAATCAACAAGTCTTAATGTATTGGGAAGACGAATACCCTTTGAGGAGAAGCTTGCATTGTGAACAATGAGAACTCTAAGTTTCATCATTTTCTCCAAGGTATCATCACAGCAGTTGACTTCTCCATAGTAATCTAGTTTCATTCCTTCAGTTTTACTATTTCCCTTTACCAAGAATAATTATATGCACTTCATTAAACATACTCTTGTACTAGCACTAACAAAAAAGAAAGCAAATAAAGAGAGCTGTAATGTTCTTAGTTCTTACCCTATTTTCAGTTAGTACTTCAAGAACATCTTTACAAAGCCATAACCTACTGCGTTCACCAGACTCTTTTGGTGCTTCTTGCTTCACAATCTCTCTACCCATGTCTTGTGTTAGATCATGCATCCTCAAGTAACCATTTTCAATGGTTATGAGAGATTTATCAACTAGTATTTTAATACCACTGTCTGTGTAAAAGTCACAGCCATCTAGTATTCTTTTAACATATTTCAATCTCTGCCCATTGAAAAAACATGCAATGTCAAGGAAAATTTCCTTTTCATTGCGTTCAAGACTGTCATAACTTATTCTAAGAATATTTTGGATATCTCCATGAGGATTCTTCTCATATTTGTCCAAAGAAGACTCCCACACTTGCAGATCTTTACCAATCAATTCTGAGCCTATGACTTTTAAAGCTAATGGAAGACCTTTTCCATAACGTATTGCTCGATTCGACAAGTCTTCATAGTTTCTAGCAGGAGTACTCATCTTGAAGGCATTCTGACAAAACAACTCAAGTGATTCTCGATCGTTCATCATTTCCATTTCATAAATCCTTCTGATCTGGTGAGATACCAGCAAATGTTTATCTCTTGTTGTTACAATGATTCTGCTCCCAAGACCAAACCAGTCACATCCTCCTGCTAATTCTTTCAACTGTTCTATCTTATCAACATCATCTAGAACTATGAGAACTTTTTTTGCGCTGAGATTGGCTTTTATTGTATGTATTCCTTTTTCAACACTGTCCAACTTGATCTTTTGCACCCCAAGAGCATCTGACAGGATCTTTTGTTGCAGGAATATTCTCCCCTTGTCTTGGTTGGAAGCTTTTCTGACATTGGAAATAAAACAAGCACCCTCATATTCATTGCAAATGGAGTTATAGAAAACCTTAGCGAGTGTTGTTTTGCCAATTCCACCAGTTCCGATGATCCCCAACATGAAAGTGTTCTTGTTAGACTCAATATCTAAGAGTGACTTCAGTTCTGCAACTCGAAACTGCAGTCCAACTACACTCTCCTCCACAGGTATCTGTTTAGGAGAAATTTTTGTGGCGGCCTTGCAAACAATATCTTGAATGAACTTGAATTCGAACCTGCAGAGTGCAGAGCAGATAAAACATACAAATGGCTTTCAAATCATGAAGTTCATTCTATCTTTTCCTAAAAAAACAGATAAATCTTTTATATTCTTTCTCTTTGGCGATTTCAAAATAGTTTATACATGTTTAATTTTCCTACAATTATTGCTGGTTGTTTTTTGGTATAAATGTAATATTAGGGATTATAAAAATAGGATTTAGCTCATAATATTGTACATATAAAGATTATCGTTAATGAAAGTTTTTTTATTTAATAAATATATAACAAATATATTGAAAATTTAATTTCTTTTATAAATTTAATTTTCAAATGATAACTCTAAAATGTACTTTTAAAATACGACATTTTAGTCCATCAGATTTCAAAATACACAAAACAATTTAACAATTTCCAACGTTTATCTCCGTCAGATAATATAGTCCCTTTCTAATTTGATCCAAAGAGTGACATACAAAACAGTCCCCTAAGGAGAATGTTAGAGTGCAAAAATGTGGAGAGTTGGCTAATATCTGTTCAAATATAAGACAAAAATAAAGAAAAAAAATGTTGATCACCTAACATTTCTCTCATAAAAAGTTGGAGTTGCAATATCATTTTCCTGAAAAAATATTTCATGTTGAAATTGAAGTATATATCACATTGTACTACTGTAATTGTATTACTTACCCTTCTTGTAAATGATATCCTGTTATGTTAGATACTCCAAGCAAGGCTGACTTCCACTTCTGCACCTTCTCAGAGTAACAACCAAACTTATTTTCATGAGCAGCCATGGCAAGCCTATAACTGTTTCTCTGATGCCGTACATCTGAAGGCTCTATTTTGTAGAATATGGGAAACACAAGCTGGCCCTTTTCCTCCTGACACTCGAGGATCTTGGCAAGTTCATCAAGACACCAAGTGGAATCTGCATAGTTCTCGGAGAAAATAATGATTGAAACCTTGGATTCTTCAATGGCCCGAAAGAGTTGAGGTCGAGTCGTTTCTCCCACCCTCAGATCCTCGCTATCCATGAAGGTTTTGATTCCCTTGCGGCACAAGGCATAGTAGAGATGACCGGTGAAGGCGTAACGCGTGTCTTCACCCCTAAAACTCAGAAAAACATCGTAACTGCTGCTGCTGTTGCTGATGGTCTCAGAACCAGTTTCTATTTCTCCACCTGGATTTGCCATCACTATGTGCACTGATAAAAATAATATTAGCAGTAAGTAGAAGCAGAAGTAAAAGTATTGTAATGATGTGCTCCTTTAAATGATTCACATCTCACCATGTAAACATTTTTATATATTAATGAGTGAATTGCCTTTCAGATTTACCAACTTAAATATTGGATTATACAAGGCAATGGATTTGTATGTATTAGCCAACCAGCTGTTGCAAGATAAACTTTTGGAGGCATATGCTGTTTGGTAGAGTTCATCCAACATCCAAGAACAATGAATCAATGTCCATGTACCTCCAACACTGACAGATCTACAAAATCTAGTTATTAACGACAAAAATAACATAATTAACTTTTTAGTTAAAATATCAAAGTTATTTTTTTGGGACAATGGTCAAGCTAAATAAATCATGAGACTTAAAATATAACAAAATTATTAAGTGTTATTAAATAATGTTTATTTTAGGAGTCTTTATAATAACACATTTCTGTTTTATACTTCATATACGTGAAGTTTACAATGGTTGTTATGCTGTCATAGTATTCTTCATGGATAAGGTACAAAATTTCAATTGATCAAAGACTTCATTCTAGAGAGAGAGATCATTTATTCATTTATTTAAAAATGATTAACAAAAAACTGCATGCAGGGTGAAGGTTCTCTTCTCTTCAATAAGTCAAGATATTGATAATTATTAATTAGATTATTGATATAAAGAGATCCTCCTTGTTCAATTTACAAATACACACACATTTGAAACGTACAAAAATCTACTAATTTACTTAATTGATATATTCAAAATATATTTCTTGAAATCGAAAATTTTGATTATTAGTCAGCATATGAAAGTATTTGTTCGGCTTAGCCAATAATGCAAACGCAAGTCTATACAGTAGTCAGAGAAATGGACTTGTCAAAGCGTCACTTAATCGTGATATAATGCTACTAACAAATCAACAATTCTGAAGTATGTTCTGGCCAAGTTAGTTAAACCAGCCACAAAACACATAAATGCAAATGTAAGGATAAGTTGACAAGATCTTTTTCAAAGAAGCATTCTAACTAGCAGCAATGATTATCCTAATATGTATATAGAACAGGAAAAATGAAAAGAAATACAACTTTTCTTCATCAGAAAATGCAAATTAATAACCCAATGAATAAAAATTAAACAGGCCAAGTGTAGAGAGAATTGGTCACCCAACCTTGTCAACTCATTATATTGCAACATGGCCATATGCATGTTTTCTATGGGGGAACCTTACTACTTTAGTGTCCTCTAAGCTTCGATGTCTGACTCCCCTTCCTCTCCTTCATCCTCATTTTCGTCCTCCTCATCTCCGTCTTGTTGCATTAAGCTCAAGCATTGGTCTTCTTCTATTGGAGCCATAAGCCTCTTCAACTTTTCTACCACATTTTGGAGGCTTTCTGCGAAGCTAGCAATGATGGCAAGTTCCTCAGCAGAAGATAATCTCTTCTTCGTCAAACTCCCTGGACTACGAGGTACACTCTCCAACCCGAATTGTTGCGACCCACTAAAGCGGATACCTTTCATGCTTGTTTCTTCCTTGTAAACATACACTCCCCATTGAACTGGGATGATGTCTGGTACACACTTCACCTTCACTGTTTTCCATTTGTTACCATGCTCAGCATGTGCATCAAGTCTCTTCCACCCCTCATCACTGAACAATACTCGTAGGTCACACAACAACACATGATTTTCGGCAACTGTGAAATTATGCGATGGTTGGTATGCAGAGTAATCTCTAGAGTCAATGGACAAGTGCAGACCAACAGGTTGATAGTTCATTTCTCCAAACACAAACGCCAAAGCCACAACAGGGAACTTGCCACGTACCTCGAAATTCAGGTACTGTGGATAGCCCTGCCAACTTCCATGATAGTCCCACCATTCTGGAATCTCAGTATTGGAAGTTGGCATCACAACTTGTAATTTATGTATCTCTTTGCGCACCTACACATCAAAGATATTGCTTCAGTATTTTTCTCTCTCTTCTTTTTAATCCTTATGTTGGTTAAAAAGATATGAAATGATTTCAAAGTAACAAACCTGTGCCCATAGCATATTTGTTGTGTTTGCACTTAAGGAACTGCAGTGTCTCACATCCACTTTCCTAACACTAGAGGGAAGTTCTGGAATTTCTTGAAGATTTAGGCAGTAACTCAAATCCAAACTTGTCAAGTAGGACGATTCTTGAACGCATGCTGGAATAGATACAAAGTTGTTTGATGAAACATTTAAGACTTCCAAGTTTGGAAAACTCTGCATAATTACATGAAGATCTTCGTCACATAAACTTGCATGGCTTAAATGCAGAGTTTTTAAACTTGGACAGCTCTCTGCAGTAGTTGAAAGGCTTTCTCTGAATCTTGCAAATGATCCACCAAGTTGAGGGCATCCTCCAACTTTCAGTGTGACAAAATTTGGCAGCATAAATAAGCTGCTTGGAAGATAACCAAGTTTCTCGCAACTTGTCAAATCTAAATAGAGAAGTCCTACAAGATCAACAAAGGAATCTGGAAGCTCTTGAATAGCGGTAGCTTTCAAACAAATCTTTAATGGCTTATCCATCTTTCCCACTATGTCTGGGAAGAGTCCAAGTCTTCTACACCAGTTAAGGGAAAGGTGCTCTAGTGAAGGCAGACAAATTCTTGAAAGAAACTTTCTTAATTTAGTGCACTTTGAAGCTCTCAAATATGTAAGGTTTGGGAGAAATCCAACTGATTCATCAAACCTAACCAAGTTTATGCATCCATTGAGTATCAATTTTCTTAAACTTTGGGCTTCAGATACATTAGGAAAATGAGTGATGGATTCACAATGGGAGAAATTCATGTAAGTCAAATGCTTAAAGTTCTGCAAACAAAAATAAATAAATTAAAAAAGGTAACAATATATGAATTCCACGAATCCAACCATTGAATTGAGATACTTAACCATATAGATTAATCATGTAAAATTTTATAAAATTTGGACGAGATTTAATATGTTAAACACTACTTTATTTTGACATAACACAATTTTGTAATATAAGTCAAGTCTCGTCTTTGGATTATTTGTCTATTATTGCCTTTATTGGTGCCATTTTGAATTTTCTAAAATTTGCTAAATTAATCACAAAGGTAATATAAATATATAAAAAGTTGTCTAATGGTGTAAATTAACAAGAATTACGCATAGTCTAAATGGATCCTTGTGTATAAATTTCAAGTTTTAGAAGAAAGTAGTATGCACAATAAAAGTGAACCTTTTATAAGAAAGGAATCAGACAACTAGTTGTACCTGAAACGGCTTTTCCAACATGAGAGGACTATGACGTAAACTGAAGGCAACAATTTTTTTTAAGTTCGACGGAATAGAATTTGAAGGGTACCCCTTCCAATCAAGCAGCCTTAATTGCTCGGGTAGAGGAATAATCCGACATGAAAGGTTTGTGTTCCGAAGAATGAGAATTCTAAGTTTCTTCATCTTTTCAAAGGCATTGTCAGTCCAATTATGTTCTTCACATTGAACAAGCTTTATTCCTTCAATTCTTTTATTTTCCTACGATATAAGAATATGTCACATTAAATGTTATTATTTTCGAGGAAGGCTTGAAGGGGGAATAAAATAAAACAAAACTTTTCAGAACTTTTCCAATGCGTATTGATGGGAGGAAGACAAATAATTAGAATACCCTGCATCTGACAGAAAAAGCTAAATAAGAAAGAAAGTTTGTGTAGTTCTCACTTTATCATCGGGTAGTAGCTCAAGAACATCTTCATGAAACCATAATCTGCTGCGGTCACTAACTTCTTTTGGTGCCTCCTGCTTCACAATCTCCCTACCCATATTCTGTATTAGATCATGCATCCTCAAATAACCATCTTTGATAGTTACGAGAGATTTATCAACTAGTATTCTAATACCATCTTCTGTAAACATACCACATCCATCTAATACATTTTTTACATATTCCCATTTCTTCCCATTGAAGAAGCATGCTATGTCAAGAAAAATATCCTTTTCATTGCCTTCAAGACTATCATAGCTTACTCTAAGAACACTTTGAATGTCTTTAGGAGGATTCTTCTCATATTTGTCCAAAGCAGACTTCCACTCTTCTAAATTTTTATTAATCAAATTCGACCCTATAACCTTTAAGGCTAATGGGAGACCCTGGGCATAATGTATTGCTTGATTGGATAGGTCTTCATAGTTTGCTTTGGGCCTTGTCATTTTGAAGGCGTTCCAACAGAAGAGCAGTAGAGATTCAGGGTCACTTAGCAATTTCATCTCGTAAATCTTTTCGATTTCATGAGCTGTTAGAAGATATTTATCCCTTGTTGTTATAACAATTCGAGTCCCCTGACTAAACCAATCACATTCTCCTGCCAATGCCTTTAATTGTTCTGTCTTATCAACATCGTCAAGAACAATAAGAACTTTTCTTTCCCTAAGTCTCTCTTTGATCATAGTGATTCCTTTCTCAACACTGCGGACCTTGATTTTCTCCTCCCCAAGCAATTCTGAGAGGAGCATTTTCTGTAGAAGTACTAGGCCCTCTTCTTGATCTGAAATTTTTCTAATATTGAAAAGAAAACAAGCACATTCAAACTGGTCGCAGATGGAGTTATACAAGGCTTTGGCAAGCGTCGTCTTTCCACTCCCACCAATTCCAACAATCCCCAACATGGTATTGTTATTATAGAACTTTGTTTTGGGTGATTCGCTACTGGATAATCTCCTGTGCCAAGAATATAGATGTGACTTCACTTCTACAACTCGAGTTTGCAATCCAACCATATGATCCTCAATAAGTAATTGTCTTGGAGGTATATGAGTCAATGCCTTGCCTACAATTTCTTGAATAAACTTGAATTCATACCTGTAGATGTTCAAACAGTTTTCGAATATTGAGATTGGTCATTGAATGATCATGCAACATTTTAATGATAATCTTTATAAGTCAATTCTAATAAAGGATTTATTTAGTTGACATTAAAATAATTAATAAGTCAATCTTCACTTATATGACCATGTACATACTACTACACAAGACATGGATTCAAATCAATATAGAAGTACCAATTAATGAAAATTAAGGATATCAATTTGTAATAGTTAATAATGGTATAGTTATATTAATAGTGAAGCATACCACACATCCTCACAATTATAAGAGAATTAAAAATGTGATTTAGACACAAACAATAGGGAGGAGAAGGTATTTATTACTTACCCTTGTTTCAAATGAAAGCCTTTCCTGTTGGATGTTTCAGCTAAAGCTTCCTTCCATTCTTTCACCTTCTGAGAATGACAACCAAACCTGATTTCATGAGCATCCATGGCTTCCTTGTAAGTGTTCCTCCGATGCCGTACATCTGAGGGCTCTACTTTGTAGAAGACCGGAAACACAAGTTGGTTCCTTTCCCTGTGACACCGAAGGATCTGGACGAGTTCATCAAGGCACCATGTTGAAGCTGCATAGTTTGTTGAGAAAACAATAATGGAGATCTTTGAGGCTTCAATGGAATGAAGGAGTTGAGGTCGAATTGTTTCTCCTGTTCTGAGATTCTCATCATCGATGAAGGTGTTGATTCCGTTGCGGCAGAGAGCATCATAGAGATGACCTGTGAATCCATGACGCGTGTCTTCACCCCTGAAACTCAGAAATACATCGTAGTTAGTAGCAATGGTCTCAGAAGTTGAAGCTGGATTTGCCATCCCTGTAAATGCATTTACAAGCAGAACGTTGAATGAGAGTAATTGACTTCACTAATTCTAATTTAACAACAGTTCATGAAGCACAAGTATAAACGTTGATCTTTATTAGTTTTGAGTAAATAGTGAAATTAGTTTTAAAAAATTATTCATTTTTTAAATTACTCTTTAAATTTTTTTTAATTAAATTTATTTTTTAAATATTTTAATTTAGTTATTTTAGTAGACAAAACAATTCTGTCACTCTTAATCAAAATTTATTGATGTGATATGTTAAATAATATTATAAGGTAGTTAATGATAAATTTATGAAATTAAATCAAATTAATCCTAAATTAAAAATTTCAATGGTTTAAGTTTTCTCCTCAATTAAATTTTAATTAGATCTAATTTCATAAATTTATTATGCTAATAGTCAATTAAAATTCCTATGTGTGTGTTGTAGTATCACTTAACGTGTCACATTAATAAATTTTGGTGTTGTCAATAAAAAAATGATAAAATGACTAACGCGATTAATTTAAAATCTTTGAATAACGAATTCGATTACAATAAATCTTTTGAGATTTAATTTGAAGAACGAATAATTTTTCAAGGACAAATTTGACCATTTACCGATATTAGTTTAGTATTGCTAGGCAACAGAATAAAATTTATTACTTTTAACCAAAGTTATCAGAATGGGATTGAAGATGCAATTTTTTTTTTCAATATAGTAGGTTATATTTTATTAATTATTGAAAAATAAAATACAAAGATATTTAAAAGCAGAACATAATAAAAGGTGAAAATTTTTTAAAATAATACACAAAAAAAATTTATCCAAATATCCAATGATGTGTGGTCAAAAAACTGAAAAGAATCTTAAAAAAAAAGAATAATAAGACAAATTGAATGAAACAAGAGAATGTCTTAGATTGGGTGGAGAAAGAATAATATGGTCCCTAAAAGACCATGCAAAAATATTCTAAATGAATGACTTAGATTGTATTTAAAATAAACTTGTTATAAATACTAGTTTTAACTTAAAATTAAATATATTTACAAACCGGTCCTAACATAGTTTTGTTGGTCCAATCTTATAATGACAGTTTTTTTTTTTTTTTTTTTGAATAAATTGATGAATAATTTTTATTTTTTTGGACTTTGTCACATGCCTCATACCCACAATCCACCCAAATAAAAAATTTAGGTTCAATTATTATCCACTATTTAATAATATTATTCATCTTTTTTCAACTTTGTCTTCTACTTTTTTATATGCATAAATTGTAAGAAAGCTAAGACTAAAAAAATAAGAAATTTTTTTTTTAAAAAGCTTCAAAGACATAAAAATATTAATATATTAATTTAAAAAATTAAATTATTTTTGTTCGTATAATAATAATAATAAGGGTAATAATAATAACAAAAATAATAATAAGGTGACATCTAATAATAATAATAATAATAATAATATCCAATCATATTTTTTTAGAAAATTAAATTAAAAAATTCGTATAATAATAATAATAATAATAATAATAATAATAATAATAATAATGAGGGTGACATCTACTAATAATAATAATAAGAAGAAGAAGAAGAAGCTAAGAAGCAATAGTTCAAATGGCATAATTTTCTCATACTCAATTAAGAGGTTGCGGGTTTGAGTCTCCATATCTTTGGTAAAAAAAAAAAATAATAATAATAATAAGAAGAAGAAGAAGAAGAAGAAGAAGATTTGCCAATGAGTTATAGTTCAAATAACATCTTCTTCCCATATTTATCTAAGAGGTTACGGGTTTGAGTTTTTCTATTTTTGGTAAAAAAAAATAATAAGACTCAATCATATTTTTCTGCAAAATTAAATTAAAAAATTCGTATGATGATGATGATGATGATGATGATGATGATGATGATGATGATGATGATGATGATGATGATGATGACAGAAATAATAACGAATGTGACATCTAATAAATAAATAAATAAATAACAGTAAGAAGACCCTATCATATTTTCTAAAAAATTAAATTAAATAATAATAATAATAATAATAATAATAATAATAATAATAATAATAATAATAATAATAATAATAATAATAATGAGGCCAATGAGTTATACTTATATCTTAAATGGTATAGTCTCTCCATATTTACTTATCGCGAGTTCGAGTCTCTCTATCTTTGGTAAAAAATAAAAACAAAAATAATAATGAAGATGACATCTAATAATAATAAAATAACAGTAAGAAGACCCAATCATATTTTTTTGGAAAAATAAATTAAAAATTTTGTATAATAATAATAATAACAAAAATAATAACGAGAGTGACATCTAATAATAATAATAATAATAATAATAATAATAATAATATGGATTTGTGAATCAATTTCTCTATTTTTTATTAATTTGTTTTGTTACCTGATCCTTTAAAGTTTAGAAGATATTTTTTTCACTCAAAAAAATTCTACGAAACTAAGGCTTTGTTTGTAGGATTTTATGGTGGAGAAAGTATGAATTAGTTCTTTAAGGATAAAAAAGAATATGTTATTTTTGTGGTTATGATGATTTTTTTTATATTAATTTTTAATATTATGTAGATAATTTTTAAATTGATAAAATTATAATGAGTAAATTAGAAGATAGTCCAGTTATGCTAATAATAGTAAATATAAATTTAGTGAAAATAATAAGTGGTCCCTTGATATAATATAAGGGTAAAAAACAAAAATAAGTCATGGGGAGAAAAAAATTACCTGAATCAGCCAAAACAAAATCTGATTCACGAATCAACCAATGCACAAATATATGTAGTTCGAATCAAACCGTTTCGAACTTGGATTGAATGTAATTCGAATTGAGCTACTTCGAATTACATGCAAAGCTGAAACATACATAATTCGAATTGAGTCAATTCGAATTACTATAAAGCATAATTCGAATTGAGCTGGTTCGAATTACTCCTATGTAATTCGAATGATGTTGATTCGAATTACACATTGTACAATTAGATACTAGAAAAAATACTATATAATATAAAAAAATATACTAAAAGAAGTATAAAACAAGATTATAAGAAATTAATTTTAGTATAAAATTATTAAATATAAATTAATTTTAACTTCTATTAGTACATTGAATTAAAAATAACATATAAAAATATACTTGTATTTATTAAATTTTAATAATATATAAAAATTTAATGACTTTTTAAATATTCTTTTTATAGTAGGAGTACATTTTTATATACTTTGAATACTTTATATAAAAATGTACTTGTATTTATCATACAAAAATAAAGTATTGTGTCAATATAATAACATTATAACATTTTAAATCAATTTTTTTCTAGCATTTTAGATTAAAAGCAGCACATGAAAAAAATATTATTGGTATTTTAAAACTAACTTAATTAAAAAAGATAGAACCGAATTTTTTAGGATTTTATGTACATAATTAGACTAATTTTTTTTAATATTGATCAAAGATGTGTGTTACACTATGTTATTAGGTTTCAGGTAAGTTTTACTCTACTATATTTTTTTTTTATAAAACATTAATGATATTTTCTTTTAAATTAATTTATAAATTTTTTTAGATTTGTGTCTTCTGAAAAGTAATATATATATATAGTAGAGTAAAACTTATCTGAAACCAAATAATATAGTGTAACACATATCTTTGATCAATATTAAAAAAATTAGCCTAATTATGTACATAAAATCCTAAAAAAATATGGTTCTATCTTTTTTAATTAAGTTGGCTTTAAAATACCAATAATGCTTTTTCATGTACTGCTTTTAATCTAAAATTCTAGAAAAAAAATTGATTTAAAATGTTATAATGTTATTATATTGGCACAATACTTTATTTTTGTATGATAAATATAAGTACATTTTTATATAAAGTATTCAAAGTATATAAAAATGTACTCCTATTATAAAAAGAATATTTAAAAAGTTATTAAATTTTTATATGTTATTAAAATTTAATAAATACAAATACATTTTTATATGTTATTTTTAATTCAATGTACTAATA
Source organism: Arachis hypogaea (assembly GCF_003086295.3). NCBI lineage: Eukaryota > Viridiplantae > Streptophyta > Magnoliopsida > Fabales > Fabaceae > Arachis > Arachis hypogaea. The sequence goes on from NC_092048.1 coordinate 9,788,514, forward strand.
GGAGTTAAAATTAATTTATATTTAATAATTTTATACTAAAATTAATTTCCTATAATCTTATTTTATACTTCTTTTAGTATATATTTTTTATATTATATAGTATTTTTTTTAGTATCTAATTGTACAATATGTAATTCGAATCAATATTATTCGAATTACATAGGAGTAATTCAAACCAGCTCAATTCGAATTATGCTTAGTTCAGGTTTCATAGTAATTCGAATTGACTCAATTTGAATTATGTATGTTTCAGCTTTGCATGTAATTCGAAGTAGCTCAATTCGAATTACATTCAATCCAAGTTCGAAACGGTTTGATTCGAACTACATATATTTATGCATTGGTTGATTCGTGAATCAGATTTTGTTTTTGGCTGATTCACGTAATTTCTTTCTCCCCCATGGGTTATTTTTGTTTTTTACCCTAATATCAAGTTATTCACTCCACAAATGGGATTAAAACTTTAAATGAATGTATTCTTAATATATAAAAGTAGATTGATAAGTTTACTTACATTACTTTTAAGATATCTTTCTCCTCCTATTAATGCCATGTTAGCAACATCGCTTACTTGGCAAAATTTTAGAATCAATCACTCAATTTTTGTCAAATTAACTATTATTTTCAAATCAGCAAAAAAATAAAATATGTACAAAAAAATATATAAGTAATAGAAATATATGTAAATTAGGCTCCAAAATTACCAATTACAATAATTAAAAATTAATAGTGTTAACCAAATTTGTAACCTACAAAAATTCATATCCCTATATTTATTATATTTTACCGTTATAAATAACACAATAAATTTTAACCCCAATAATTAATTTATTAATTGTTATAAATAACTCATTAAAGGTAATAAATATCTATATTACAAATGTTATAATAATCTATTAATCATACTAAATTTATGTTACAAATGTTCAAATTTCATACTATTTGAACTACTTATATAGGTCTCTTATCACTATTTTTTCAAATAACATCAAATTTAGTACAAAAAAATTATTTTCGCACTACATAACATCAAACTTACTCAATGGAGCATCATTATTTGGACAATATCACCAAACAACCAGACAATTGGTTTATCAAAGTTCGCGTGGTTCGTTTATGGAGAACATTAACACCCACAAATGAAGAAGAGTCTCTGTAAAATCCCTACAATACCCTTATTCCTCTTTTTCCCAAACCAAACCCTAACTTCTTAAATTACCAACATTCTCCCCCCAAATCAGAGAAGAGAAATAAAGAGAGTGAATGAGAGAAAGAAGGAAGAGAAGAAAGGAAGGAAAAAAAAGAAAGAGGGCCAACAAGGCTGGAGCCACGGTCGTTGTTGACATCGAGAGAGAGCGAGAGAGGTTCAAATCAGAGAAGAGGTAATGGCAAGCACAAACCCGAAAGGGAGAGGGAGGGATGAAAAACGAACCAGAAAGAGAGACATTGAGAGAGAAGATGCGACGAGAAAAGGGAGGAGGCGCGGCGTCGTCGCTGCCGAAGAAATCGTCGTTGGAGGGAGACCTTGTCGTTGCAGCGGAAAGCGCAAAGAACGAAGAGAGGGTGAGAGAACTACAAGATAGAGGGAAGGAGGGTGGCAGTTGTGAGAGGAGGTGACGATGAAGGTTTCTGCCGTTGCCGTCGTTGGAGCTCACCGTTAGTGCACCTGTAGCTACTTCATCCCCTAACTTGCTCCACCATGGCTGACCCCTGGCCTCCCTGTTTTCGTCGGAGTTACTAATGCCACTGCCGGAGGAGAGGATCTAATGCCACCACTGTTTTGCTTCACCAGTGTAGCTCTTACTGTTGCTGGAAAATATGCTACAACTTCCAAACTTGCCGACAACATTGTCTTGCCACTGTTCTGGTCTAGCTTCTTCCCTTTATCTATTCCATTTTCACCTTATTTTTGCCATCATTTCGTTTCTCTGTCTTGCTCTTATTCTGATTCATTTTTGCCTCTATTCTGTTTTAGATTTTTAGAACTATATTTGTATTTGTCTTTTATTCGATTTGAATCTACTATATTTGGCTGGTGTTGTGGCCATTGTTGCTATCGTAAGAATTGAAGTTGCTGCACTGTCCCAGTTCAAGTTCTGCGCTCTTTCGTACCCTTTTAATTTGGCACCCGAGTTCCTCTTCGGTCCCTTAGTACCATGTTGTGATTAGGCTTTACATTTGGCTTTGTTATAATTATTTTGATATACAGTGCCTGAATTTATAATTATACTTACAAAGATTTTTATCAAAAGATTTAAAATTAATTTGAATGATCGATTTATTAGAACTAAATATTTATCCTTGTTAAACTCATTTTAATATGCACATGAGACTATATGTTTTTATGAGACTATATGTATGTTTGAAGAAGTTTTATATTATTTTAAAACATTTGATTTTACTTGAATATGTATTTTTGAAACATTGAAGTATTTGTTGGTATTCACTTATTTTGAAATTGTGAAATATATTTAAAATGCCTTAAGATTGAGAAAATATAATTTAATATGATTTGGATGAGAATGTATTATTTGATTTGATTTGATACCTCGTGTTTGAAAGACCGAAGAATTATTATATTTGAAATTATATGTATGAATTGGTTTGGGAGGCTCGTATTAGAAAACCGTAGTTAACGACGGTTATGACGTTAACCTAGATGCATATGACTCAGACCTCAGCTAGCAGAGGCGTTGCTAGCCTAACGTGTAAGCCACACGTTGGATCTGTTATTCCGTACGAACACATGAGAGGAAAGGGCTACCCTTAGAAGTGGAGCCGCCCAAGTGTGGACTATTTAATTTGATTTGTGTATGAGAACTCCTTATTAATTCACTCATTCATATAAATTATTATTTTTTAAATAAAATTATTTTTATAATAATGTTTATATGGTCTCATGTAAATTATAGATGTACTGTCTAGTCATTGGATTGCAAAACTTACTCCGTTTTTTTTTAAATATTTTTCAGTAATAAATATTTGATTATGTGAGTATTTCTATTCAAGAGTAATGATCTACAATGGGTATTTATTCCTTGTTGAGTTCTTAGGCGTCATCTGCTCCATATGTCACAGACAGAATCCATCCATATTTATTTATTTATTTTATTTTTGTTAAAAATATGTAATTATTCATTCAAAAGAGAATTGTAAATTTATAAAAAATATGTGTAACCTTCTTATTTATCTTATATTCGAATCAGTTAGGCTTGTTGGGGAACTATTTTCCTGAGCGCCAGTCATGGCTCATTTTGGGCTGTGACAGTCTCTTTGCTTAGAAATAATTATATTAGATGAAAAGGTACAAAACAAACATATATTTTAAATTGAATTTACAAAAAATACTTTAATTATTTTTGCTTTTTATACTTTTTATATTATTTTATAATACTTTATATATAATTGTATTTTAATATTGTTAAAATTATACTTCTTTCACTTAAAAAAAATAAATGTAATCAATTTTTTAACTAATTATTAACTATGATTTACTAGCACCGCAAGGAATATCTCTTCATGTAATTGTGAAGAGAAATATGATGAACAAATTCAAACATTTGTTATAAGAAGAAAAAGTCTATCCTATAAAAAATTTAAAAATAAAAGATACAAATGATTTGTATAGACTAATTAAAGGTACAATAAAAACAAATTTAAAAATAGAAGATGCAAATGATTTGTATAGACTAATTTTTTAATTCAAAATATATTTCTTGAAATCGAAAATTTTGATTATTAGTCAGCATATGAAAAGTATTTGTTCGGCTTAATGAACTTGTTAAAGCATCACTTAGTCATGATATAATGCTACTAACAAATTGACAATTCTGAAGTATGTTCTGGCCAAGTTAGTTAAACCACCCAGAAAACACATAAATGCAAATGTAAGGATAAGTTGACGAGGTCTTTTCCAAAGAAGCATTCTAATTAGCAGGAATGATTATCCTAATATGTATATAGAACAGGAAAATGAAAAGAAAGACAATTTTTCTTCATTAGAAAATGCAAATTAATAATCTAATGAATAAAAAATTAAACAGGTCAAGCATAGAAAGAGGAAATCTGGTATGGCCTGGGCTTTGATTGCTCGTATTGGGACAGTTCTATCGCCCATGCCATCATTCTCCCTGCAAGGTCGGGTTTCTGGAGAACTTGTTGGATGGCTTGGTCGGGATGATTATGTGCCCTTAGAAGTATTGCTTTAGCCTTTTGGACGAGACTAGTAGCGCGTAGGCCAGCTTTTCCAACTTGATGTACCTTATCTCCGCCCCTTGGAGTATTTTGCTGATGAAGTATATTGGGCACTGGGTCTTGTCCTCTTCTCGGATCACCCGACCTTGTCAACTCATTATATCGCAACATGGCCATGTGCCTGTTTTCTATGGGGGAACCTTACTACCTTAGCATCCTCTATGCTTCCATGTCTGACTCCCCTTCCTCTCCTTCATCCTCAGTTTCATCCTCCTCATCTCTGTCTCGTTGCATTAAGCTGAAGCATTAGTCTTCTTCTCTTGGAGCCATAAGCCTCTTCAACTTTTCTACCACAGTTTGGAGGCTTTCTGAGAAGCTAGCAATAATGGAAAGTTCCTCAGCAGAAGATAATCTATTCAACTTCTTCATAGCATACTTGTTGTGTTTGCACTTAAGGAACTGCAGTGTCTCACATCCACTTTCCTAACACTAGAGGGAAGTTCTGGAATTTCTTGAAGATTTAGGCAGTAACTCAAATCCAAACTTGTCAAGTAGGACAATTCTTGAACGCATGCTGGAATAGACACGAAGTTGTTTGATGAAACATTTAAGACTTCCAAGATTGGAAAACTCAGCATAATTGCGTGAAGATCTTGGTCATATAAATTTGCATGGCTGAAATGCAGAGTTTCTAAACTTGAATGGCACTCCGCAAAATGATCCACAAGTTGAGGGCATCCTCCAACTTTTAATGTGACAAAATTTGGCAGCTTAAATAAGCTACTTGGAAGATAACCAAGTTTCTCGCAACTTGTCAAATCTAAATAGCAAAGTCCTACAAGATCAACAAAGGAATGTGGAAGCTCTTCAATAGCAGTAGCTTTCAAACAAATCTTTAATAGCTTATCCATCTTTCCCACTATGTCTGGGAAGAGTCCAAGTCTTGTACACCAGTTAAAGGAAAGGTATTCTAGTGAAGGCAGACAAATTCTTGAAAGAAACTTTCTTAATTTAGTACACTTTGAAGCTCTTAAATTTGTAAGGTTTGGGAGAAATCCAACTGATTCATCAAACCTAACCAAGTTTATGCATCCATTGAGTATCAAACTATCAATTTTCTTAAACCTTGGGCTTCAGATACATTAGGAAAATGAGTGATGGATTCACAATGGGAGAAATTCATGTAAGTCAAATGCTTAAAGTTCTGCAAACAAAAATCAATAAATTTAAAAAGGTAACAATATATTATATGAGTTCTATCAATCCAACCATTGGATTGAGACACTTCACCATATAGATTAATCATGTAACATTCTATAAAATTTGGAAGTGATTTAGTATGTTATAATACTACTTTACTTTGACATAACACAATTTGAAATATAAGTTAATTATCGTCTTTAGATTATATGTCTATTATTAGTGTCCTTTTGAATTTTCTATTTTGATAAATTAATGATAAAGGTAACATAAATATATAAAAAGTTGTCTACGGGTGTAAATTAACAAGAATTAAGCATAGTCTAAATGGATCCTTGTATATAAATTTCAAGTTTAAGAAGAAACAAGTATGCACAATCAAAGTGAATTTTTTTATAAGGGGATCAGACAATTAAGTGTGTGTTTAGATTAGAGTTTGCAAACGAGAGTTTGTATAAAATTAATTTTACAAACTTGTTCAAAATTACGTTTAGACACAAATTACTAAAAAAACATAAATTTATATCATTCAAAATTATATTATTTTAATACTCTTTGACTATAATTTTTTTTGAAAAGAATTTAAATTTCTGTGTTGAAATTTAGTACTCTTTTAATTATAATTTGTTAGTACTCTTTTTTAGTATTCTTTTTGTATTTAATTATATCTTTCTAATAAAATTTATATTATAAAAAATAACAATAATAATTTAAGAACATATAGTAAAAAATATACAAAGTAAAATAAAAAAATAAAGTTCTATAAAAAAATACGTATTAATAAAAATGATTAAAAAAATTTATATGAATAATGAATACTAAAATTTCTATTAAAAAATACAATAAAATACATAAGTAAACATAAAAAAAATTAAACAAAAATATTCATACTATTAACAAGAAAAATAAATAAAAAATTTAAAAAAAATTAAAACTTAATAAAGAGTACTAATAATAATATTAAAATATATTTGTTTGTAAAACATAGTCATAAAAAAAATTCAAATTCTCTGATGATTGTTTTGGTATCTTTTATTGTAAATAAGATTGAATGACAAAATTAGTAGAATATTAATTAATTTTTTAATTTATCAAGTGAACGCAAAAGTTACAGTTGTTGCTTCTGATAAACGGGAGTTTAAACACAGAATCGTGTTAGAGAAAAAAAATTAGTTAAACAAAAATTATAGCATTTAAGAAGATTGAACGTGCTTCTTGTAACTTCAACGTGTTTACCAAACACACCCTAATTGTATTTGAAACGGCTTTTCCAACGTGAGAGGACTATGGCGCAGACTTTTTTAAGTTCGACGGCATAGAATTTGAAGGGAAACCCTTCTAATCAAGCAACCTTAATTGCCATTACATTCTCGTGAATGTATCTCTATTGTAAAGAAGAAATACTGTCAGCTTTTAATATTGTCATTCTTAATTAGTTAATTATATTTAGATTGTGACTGTTTTAATAATTTACTGATTTGTCATTTTATATTTGGGAATTTTTTTTTGTTATTTAATTTTTGAATTTGTATTTTTATAAGATTATAAGATTTTGGTTGATAATATTTTATATAATATTTTAAAGTTTATATCAATTCCACTACGTTACCAATAAGGATCCTCCTAATTTCTGCCCACCTTCATTGGGCTGGACCCCAAAACCCACTTGATTCAAAAAGCCATATCTCCAATTAACCAAAGTTAATCCTAATGTCACTAGTTTACTACTGTAACCCTAATTAATCCTTGGGATAAGTACGATTTTGGTCTCTCACATTGAGGGTCAGAATCGAAATCGTCCCTCGTGTATATTTTGATTTAAAATCATCCTTAATGTATTTTTTTGTATTAAAATCGTCTTTTTAAAAAAAAATTAATTTTATTCCTAAAATACCCCTACTTTAATAATAAAAAAAATTAAAAAATTTATTAAAAAAAAGAAAAGAACACGTTTTGGGGGGAGGGGGAGAGGAAACGCGTTTTTGGGGGTGGGGGGCCGAAAGGAAATGCGAAGGGGGGAGGGGAAGGAGAGGGGGAAGGGGAAAGGGGGGGGGGAGGGGACGGCGCTGGCAAAGCTTGGAACTGCCGTCACCGTCGCGGGAAGAAAGAAGAAAGGAGAGGGGTTGTGACGGGGAGCAGAGAAGAGGGGAAAGAGAGAGGGAGCGCCAGTGGAAGGGAGGACCGTTCATGCATGCTTCTGCCGCCGTGGAGTGCGTCGCCGGGAAGAGGAGCACGACGCGAGGAGGGCGGCGCGCGAAGGAGAGAGAGAGGGATCCGAGGCTGAGCTGGTCCGCGCATGCTCCGTCACAGGTCCGCGGGTGATGGGTGGCCGAGGAGAGAGAGGGATCCGAGGGTGGAGTGCGTCGCCGGTGGTCGGACGCTCCGTCGCCGCCACTGGGATGGGTGGCCAAGCGCCGGTGGTTTTGCAACTGCTTTTTCTGTTTCTTCTTCTGCTGCATCTGCTTCTTCTGCTTCTTCTTCTGTTGCATCTGCTTCTACGACTTTGGCTTCTGCATTAACATCTTCTTCTTCTGCATCTGCTTCTGCTTGAGTTTCTGTTTCTGATTCTATGACTGCCTCTGCTTCTGCATTTGTGACTGTTTCTGCTTCTGATTTTGATTTGTTATTTTTTGATTTGGTTGTTGAATTTGTTGAATTTGGAGAATTTGTGTTAATTTGTTGAATTTCTGATTTTTAGATTTTTGGATTTGTTGAATTTGTGTTGATTTTATTGATGTTGTTTTTCTTGGTGGTGGAGGTAAAGGTGCTGGTGGTGGTGGTGGTGGTGGTGGGAGTAAAGGTGCTGGTGGTGATGGAGGTAAAGTTGCTGATGGTAGTGGAGGGCATTTTTGTCCAAAAAAATTTAAAAGGACGATTTTAATACAAAAAAACATGTTAAGGATGATTTTAAATCAAAATATACACGAGGGACGATTTCGATTCTGACCCTCAACGTGAGAGACCAAAATCGTACTTATCCCTTAATCCTTTACCCATGTGTTGTTAATTTGCAAACACTTCCCCACCCTTTCTCCACTTTCAGCGCCGCATAGCCATCCGCCTTGCTTTCTTCGACAGTCGCTGCCATTAACGGAAGTCAACATCGCCGGAACACCAGACAGTGCCACCCACGAGTACTCTCCCATAGTCGCCCAAGCGTCGTCGTTGCTGCTGCATGTCGCCGTCGGAAGTGCTTTGAAGACGCATCCAGTCATCCGGCCTCCAACCCGACGCTGCATCCTAGCTGGCTAGCTCTGCCTCAATACACCCCGCGACTGAACTCTTCCAGCCTCGTGGAGTCACTAACAACCCCGCAACTGTTTGGCTTTTGCATCGCCTCCCAGCGCCGCTCCCTATCTCGCGTCCGAGCCCGCCTTGCAGCGTGTCTTCCCTCCGGCGCGCGCGACAGTAAGAGGTAAGTGGGTCTTCAAGATTTACACTAATTTCTGGTACTGGTTTCATTTATGAGCATTTCATTGTGGTTGAGAATGATTCAAGATGGTTCTCTGAGTCTGTGGTATGTTTTAGAAAATGAAAAACGGTGAATTAAGAGCTATTTTTTTGACATAGTTCCCTGCACTAAGATGGTTTCTTATGCTGTTATCAATTATTTAGCAAAAATGTTGTTATCATGATTCTTATTGTGTTAACAATTACTTATAAGCTCTTATATTGAGATGGTTTATTTTTGACGTATTTTGATTGTGTTATGTAATTTGGAGTCTCTGAAATATGATTTGGTTTAGAAGTTAAATAAATTGGCTTCCACATCAACACCACAATCTCCACTAAGCTTTCTTCATATGATTCCACCACTCATACATCAAAGTGAAACCAATAACCATACACATACATAGTTGTGATGTCCTCAAATACAATATTTTTGCCGTTCTCAACCTTTTTATTGACTTTCCCCCATTTTTTGCTTTTCTTATTCTTTTGAATAATTTAGTAATAAATTTAATTTTATTATTATTTCATCAATCGTATGTGTCTATATGTCCGGGTTAAAAATGATGTGAATGTGGACAAAGTAAAGTTGGGTTTTGATAATTTCTAGTAGTTACCGCACTGTAAATTAAGAGTGATGTTTTGTTCTGCTGAGTTAAAAGGAAAGGGAAAAAGAGAAAGTATTAGATTTAATCGTAGCTTTTGAACTTTACCTCAGATGTGTCTTCGAAATGATGGAGTGTGATGATTTGTTAGAAGGTTAAATAGCTAGAAGGGTATGCATAGATGAATGATCCACAACCCTTGTTAAAATTACAAGTTAACTTGAACTGTAGGCTTATTTCAATTACTTATACGGTTTTGAAATTTGAACAATTTGCATAGGTCATTGTGTCTTATGCTAAATTTTATTATGACACACACAACAGCAGTAAGTAGTACTAAATCTTTCTGCTTTGTTGAGCAGCTTGGCATGTTAATCAATTCAATATATAAATTTCTTTTTAATGTCTTGCTTTTTGAAAGTAAAAAATTAAAGAAAAAAGGAAGTATAAAAGTAACCTTCCGATTAATAAATGATTAATAAATGCTTCATGCATCAAATGATTATTCACTGGATAATTATTCAAAAAACTTACCTTAAAAAACATATTTCCTTGTTTTCAATAAGCACTTGAAAGTTGAGTCTTTTCACTTCTACGGCAAAGTGAATTCAATAGCAGGCATGGAGTGTGATGAATTGTAATGCTGAGTAAGAGTTAATTTTCATAGACCATTCCTTGATTCAACAATATGTATGGTTGTCACTTATTGGTGTTTGTTTTGATATGTTAGGTGTTATTGATGTAAATATGGTTAATGGATGTTGATTTCAACTGATTACATATAGAAATCCAATTAATCATTCAACCTTTGATTGTGTGGATTCTGCAAAAATTAGTAGTTGGATGTTTGAAATTTTTATTCTTGAGTTGATATTTGGGTTTATGACTTTCACAAAATGTATCACTTTCTAATGATTTGAACTTTATTTTCATTCCTGGGTTGTGTGCTTTACTGGTCTTGGATCATATGCATCATTTGAACCAGCAGATTATTTTAGAGGAGGAGGATTGTACCTTTGGAGCTAACTCTGGGGAGATTTTTATACACTTGTTGGAATTAATATCCCAGTAATAAAGTCAGCTGAGATTTCATCCTCAAGATATAAGTTTTCTTTTATTATGTTTGCGTTGTGGAACAATTGCTATTATCTGGTGAAGTGTTGTATTGTAGTTCTCCTTTATCTGAACTCTAATAACATAATTTCCATGGTTGTAATTCTAATTCTGGTAATATTAATGTGCACGCCTATATGATACTTGTGCCTTTAGCATTACAGTAATTCTTTGATTAATATAGGTGATTTTTGAATTACTTTATGTCTTGTGACCGTTGTACTTGAGACCTAGTTAATCTAGAAAAAAACAAAAGCTGAAACATGGTGTTTTTTGTGGCTGAATTCTATTTGTTTTATTATCTTGTGCTTAACTTTATTTCATCATGTTCTTGTACGGCTGATTTAGTTGAGTTTGGGGAATAAAAGACAACTTCGTACCTGAACATAATTTTCGGTCTGTTGCAAGAAATCACCTTTAAGACATGGGAAAGTCGGTATTACATCATTCAAAAACTTGTGTTTTATTATAATTTAGCATTTTGTTTGTTTCTGAAGGTCTTGTTTTATCTTGACAGAAATTATTAAAGACAAGGTGCTCACCATGCTACATCGCGGATTTGTTCAAAGATCTGAAAACAAACCAGACCCAAGCAAAGCTAAATGAGATAAAAGTAATGGGTTTTGGTTTCCTCAAGCTAGTCCTAAAGTGGCATGTTAAACAAGGCATAATGGTGATGTTGGCCAAGGCCTATGACACTGAAACGAGTACCCTAACTGTAGATAATGGAATCATCAGCATTGGACCCGAGCTGTTCCAGCGGGTTTTCGAAATCCCGCCCGGTGGTGAGTATACCTTTATGTGTTACACAGCATTCAATTGGTTAAAAAGGTTTCAGTCTCTGTGGCTTTTCCCTTATTATACCTGTTTTGCTGATCATTTTACACTATTTTATAGACGTCCATGTTGCAGTTGATGACTTCCCACCATTCGACGGCGGGAATGCTGCCCATGTCTCAATAAAAAGAAGATTTCACGGCTGAAAACTATACAACTAAGGTGTTTTGTCAACCAGTGTTATGGATACTGAAGATGGAAAGATGGAGTTCAGGAGGCATTTCATCCTGCTCGTGCTGAAGATGTTTCTGTGTCCGACCGTGCAACACATCATCTCGCGTGGCACATTGATACAATACTTGACGTATCTGATCCTGGAAGATACCTTTGGCCGTTGCATATTTTTAAATCGTTAGAACAAGTAATTAGGAAGTACCAACGTAAAAATAACAAGTCCTGTTAGGGTTGCATGTTCGCCTTGCTGGTAACCTTTTGAATTCAAAATGGAATGTAATCTGACTAACCATTGCATCCCAAAAATTAAGTTGTGTCTGTAATATTTCCAGGTGCTGTACTTCTAGAAGCTAAAGCATGGTGAACTAGAGAATTGTCAAGAACCTGACCCGTGGCTTTCTGCATGAACTACCGAGGAGTTTAGCGCTATGACAGCAACTGTTCAACCCGAGGTATTCATTGACGTAGCACTAACGGTTTCCTGTATCACGTATAACTTTTTTCATTTTTCTAGTTTTTGTTCATGTGTTCTTATGAGCTATTTATAATTCGAAGGTCGTTTTCTCTTATAATTAAATGCACGTGGCCTTTTGAAGACCTGACATTTATGGTTATGCATTGAATTATTGATTTCTGTAATTTGTTGGTAATGGGTGTGTCTCGTTGGATGTGTCTTTAGCTATATGTGTTTTTTCACCAGTTGATGGCCCAAATAGGATTGCAGCGACCCCGATGGGAACAATGGTGGGGTCATGGAAGATGACGCAAGAGAGGACACAATGGACGCAGGTCCTAAAAGAGAAGACGCGGACCACATAATAAGACTTGTGGGGTGCACAAAAGTGAGTTAAGATGACCATTTAATGAATCTTTTTATTTACATGTTTTAAACATAAAGCAAGAAAACGGTATAGTTTATTTTTAACCTTTTGCTGCTAATTTCCCGTTTAATATTCCTTAAAGAGATGTTGTATACATTTAAGTTGTGTTGTTAGTATGATTTGAAGGCACTATGTGCTTGTTGGGAATGAATAGTTTGGTATTGTGATTTCAGGAATTTGATAAAAGAGAGGATGTTACAAACGGATCGATGCACACGGATGCACATGTAGTTGCATCGGACGGTGATGACGATGACGACGAGCCCATTGCAAAGAGAATGCGCCAAAAATATGATTGGACAAGGACACCTCAACCTCGTATAACAGAAGGGGAGATCGGCACGGCCAGTGAGACAAACAAAGCAGAGAACCCAAAAGTGAGTAAAATGTTGCGTTTTAAGAATTTGTAATTTGCATGTTTCCAAGTTAGAACATGAGCACGGGTTTAACTTACGTTTAAACAAGTTACTGGTGATGCCATATTTTAAAAAACCTATATGATATGTTGTATTAAGTGGAACTTGCGTTTCTTGTGTGATGTGAAAGTACTTTGAGGTTTTTGTGTACCACTAGTTTGATGTTGCGGTTTCAGGGATCGGACATGAGGGGGGAGTTAATAGCGCCTCAGTGCGCACAAATGCTCATTCAGTTGCATCCAATGAGGATGACGATGATGACCAGTCCACTGGCAAGAGACTCCACATCAAAACTTAGCAGAGAAAAACACCTCAGCGTCACCGAACAGACGGGGAAACCGTCACAACCAACCTGCCAAAAACAACAAATTAACCAACCGAGACGGATGATCCTGAACCAAAAACTCCGTCAACAACATTGGTTGAGTATTCAGGAATTGAGAAATATTCTAGTAAATTTTTTGACAGCCAAGTGAATACTAAATAACTTTGTTTCCAGTAATAGTATGCAAGGTTTTTGTTATCGTCTCCTTAAATTTCATAAAGGTTGACCACCTCACAGAGTTATTTTTGAAACAGGAATCCTTACATCTTATCTCAGCGGGATCCAGAGAGCGAAAAGCTATGGGCAGATGTCAAACGGCGTTATGGCTCGAGACGTCAAATGGCGTTACGGCTCGAGACCCATTAGCGTCGATCCAATCCAAACAATTATTCCAAAAGGTTCGTCTTACCACACAACTAGTCCATAGCTCCCCTCATTCTCACTTGGGATGACGTAGATCTTCAAAACATCCACACCATTCCCCCGACTCATTCATCCGTTACTTCGGAGACGGAAACCCACTGAGCGGGATGAACACCGAATCAGAGGGTGGGTTGTAGACACATCTCTTGATAGCCAACAAATAGTGGCGTCATATGAGGGTAGACCACACCTAGTGCTGGAAGGGGAGGACTTGTGCACGCTGAGACCACGTGTTTGGCTCAATAACAATGTATGTAACCCAAAATCTTGTTATTCCAATTTATTTTGACCTCATATTTTGGCAACATTTATACTTTACAAGCTGGTTATGTAGGTTGTGCACTAGATGTGTTGCGCATTCAATGACTCAGGGTTTAAAAGATTCACGCATGACTTCTACTGCGTGTGTCCGGGGATTCTGGTAAGAATACGTTTATATAAATTATTTATGTACATTACAATTTATGAACAATTGCAAATTCGTCTTTGGACAGGAAATGGTGTTGGTCCCAAAGAATCTGATGCATTCAGGACGGGCCAAATCCAGTGTATGTTGGATTGGGTGAACACTTTGGTGCCGATAGAAAGTATTTTGACAAGGTGGCAGCTTCAAATAGAAAATGAGTAAGTCTGTTTGGCACATGATAAGTTACTATCATCGTAGCACCCGAATTGGATATGTGGTGTGCACGTAATATGCCTAATTACAATTGTATATTGTTGCAGTGGTTTTTTCCTGTATGTATGACCTGTCATTGGTGGGTGTATGCATTCAATCTATCCCAAAAAAGACTGTTCGTACTAGATAGCTTACACACTAAACCAGATGATACAGCATGGACTAGGCTAGATGCATATGCGGCACCAGACCATCTCATCACTCTTCTACTTCATCCTTGTTATTGTGTTCTGTTTAAGTGTTTTGAATGTATTTTAGGCGAGGCTCATTGAAGACATAGTACAAGTGGCCATCCCGACTTATAAGCCCACTTAAAATGGGCTGTCTTGCACATACACCTCTGTTCCAATACAACTAAATGGGTGCATCTCCCTCAAAATCGCATATGAAGCTCTCCTGTAAGCAGTTAGGAATCACTCATTTGGTTGTATTGGAACAGAGGCGTATGTACAAGGCAGCCCATTTTGAGTGGGATTATAAGTCGGGATAGCCACCTTGGTATGTCTTCAATGAGCCTCACCTAAAACACATTCAAAACACTTAAACGGAATATAATAACAAGCATGAAATAGGACCTAAGAGTGATGAGATGGTGTGGTACCGCTTATGCATCTAGCTTAGTCCTGTATCATGTAGTTTAGTGTGCAAGCAATCTAGTACCCACAGTCTTTTTCCGGATACATCAAATGCATGCACCCACCAATGATGCATCCAGGGACGGACCTACTAACAAAGAAGAGGGGGCACTTGCCCCCACAGTGTTTTAATTTTTTTTATAAATATAGTTATATATAATATGTCCCACTTCAAATTTTAAATGACCCCACTATAAATAAATTAAACTCAATTAGCTAAAGTTCCAAATTTACTTTTTTATTTTCTCTATCATTTTAATTATTATTTAGCCTAATCAAATTTAATTTTTGTGTCGTCACTCCTTTATTCCCTTAAACCCTCTTTTTATTTTTATATTTTCAACCTTTTTTTTTCTATTCCTTATCTAGTGGTCATCTTCTCTTCATCAAAAAATAAATTTTAAATTTTTTATATTTTTTATATAGTTCTCCATGACCCTATGTATCTTTCAATTTAATTGTTTCTCCTTTTGATATTTTCAATTGCAAATTTTAATTCAAACAATTGTAGTTTAGGTATTAATCTAATATTTTATTTTCTTTGTGACTTTATATATTTTATTTTATTTTCGATTTATTCATTTTTATTACTTATTTTTTATCTTTTGTTCTATTATATGTACCTATGTTGCGTATAAAATTTTAAAATAAATTGATTAATTTACTAATTTAGAATATATTTTTTATTTTTAGAAATAGTAATAGAAAAATATTTTAATTACAATACATAATTAAACAGATGTATAAAATCTTTCATCTAACATTATATCAAAATTAAATTAAAAAATATATAACAAATTTAATTATTTTAAAAAGAAAGAAAGAAAAAATTGTGAATTATATTTCTGTTATTTTATATAAACATACTTTTTGTATACAAATTTAATTTTTTAGTATTTATATATAATTCTAGTTTCAAATTATAAATATTAATGTATCATTAGGCGCTAATATACCAATTAATTCAGTCTTTTATTATTAAATGTGTATAAAAAATTAGTTACGATAATAAGGTATTTATAATTTAATTAAAATATTTTAAGTTCAAGTTTTAGAAATAAAAAATATTTTTTTATAAATTATATATAATGAATAGTATTTTAAGAATGAAAGTATTTACTAACTCTTTAATTTTTATATCTCCATATAATTAATAATATTTAACAAAAGTTATTTTAGTATATATATATATATATATATATATATATATATATATATATATATTTTTGCCCCCACTCTTAAAATTTTCTGGGTCCGTCACTGAATGCATCATACATATAGGAAAAAACCACTGCAACAATATACAATTGTAACTAGACATATTAGGTGCACTAATTAAGAAAAACACATATTCATTGTTCGGGTACTACGATGATAGTAACTTATCATGTGCCAAACAGACTTACCCATTTTCTATTTGAAACTGCCACCTTGTCAAAAAACCTTCTATCGGTACCAAAGTGTTCACCCAATCTGACGTACACTGGATTTGGCCCGTCTTGGAAGTGAATCAGATTCTTTGGGACCAACGCCATTTCCTGTCTAAAGACGAATTTGCAATTGTTCATAAGTTATAATGTACATAAATAATTCATATAAACGTATCCTTATCAGAATCCCCGGACACACGCATTAGAAGTTATGCGTGAATCTTTTTAACCCTGAGTCATTGAATGTGCAACGCATCCAGTGCATGACCTACATAACCAGCTTGTAAAGTATAAATGTCGCCAAAATATGAGGTCAAAATAAATTGGAGTAACAAGATTTTGGGTTACATACATTGTTATTGAGTCAAGCACGTGGTCTCAGTGTGCACAAGTCCTCCCTTGCCAGCACTAGGTGTGGTCTACCCTCATATGACGCCACTGTTTGCTGGCTATCAAGAGATGTGTCCACAACCCACCTTCTGATTCGTTGTTCATCCCGCTCAGTGGGTTTCCGTCCCCGAAGTAACGGATGAATGAGTCAGGGGACGGTGTGGGTGTTTTGAAGATATGCGTTATCCCAAGTGAGAATGAGGGGCGCTGTGGACTGGGTGTGTGGTAGGATGAACCTTTTGGAATAATTGTTTGGATCGGATCGACGCTAATGGGTCTCGAGCCGTAATGCCGTTCGATATTTGCCCATAGCTTTTTGCTCTCTGGATCCCGCTGAGATAAGATGTCAGGATTCCTGTTTCAAAAATAACTCTGTGAGAGGTGGTCAACCTTTATGAAGTTTAAGGAGTCGATAACAAAAACCTTGCATTTTATTACCGGAAACAAAGTTATTTAGTATTCACTTGCCTGTCAAAAAATTCACTAGAATATTCCTCAATTCCTGAATACTCAACCAATACTGTTGATGGAGTTTTTGGTTCAAGGTCATCCATCTCGGTTGGTTGATTTGTTATTTTCGGCAGGTTGGTTGTGACGATTTTTCCTTCTATCCTGTGATGCTGAGGTGTTTTTCTCTGCTAAGTGCAGCCCAACAGATTGATAGTTCATTTCTCCAAACACAAACGCCAAAGCCACAACAGGGAACTTGCCACGTGCCTCGAAATTCAGGTACCGATGATTAAACCAACTTGTACGATAGTCCCACCATTCTGGAATCTCTGTATTGGAAGTTTGCATCACAACTTGTAATTTATTTATCTCTTTGTGCACCTACAAATCAAAGATATTGCTTCAGTATTTTTCTCTCTTCTTTTTAATCATTATTTTGGTTAAAAAGATATGAAATGGTTAAAAGTAACAAACCTGTGACCATAGCATACTTGTGTTTGCACTTAAGGAATTGCAGTGTCTCACATCCACTTTCCTAACACTAGAGGGAAGTTCTGGAATTTCTTGAAGATTTAGGCAGTAACCCAAATCCAAACTTGTTAAGTAGGATGATTCTTGAACGCATGCTGGAATAGACACAAAGTTGTTTAATGAAACATTTAAGGCTTCCAAGTTTGGAAAA
Organism: Arachis hypogaea; assembly: GCF_003086295.3. Taxonomy (NCBI): domain Eukaryota; kingdom Viridiplantae; phylum Streptophyta; class Magnoliopsida; order Fabales; family Fabaceae; genus Arachis; species Arachis hypogaea. The sequence goes on from NC_092048.1 coordinate 9,806,398, forward strand.
CTCTGCATAATTACATGAAGATCTTCATCACATAAACTTGCATGGCTGAAATGTAGTGTTTCTAAAGTTGGACGGCTCTCTGCAGTAGTTGAAAGGCTTCCTCTGAATCTTGCAAATGATCTACCAAGTTGAGGGCATCCTCCAACTTTCAATGTGACAAAATTTGGCAGCATAAATAAGAAGCATGGAAGATAACCAAGTTTTTCTCGCAACTTGTCAAATCTAAATAGCAAAGTCCTACAAGATCAACAAAGGAATCTGGAAGCTCTTGAATAGCAGTAGCTTTCAAACAAATCTTTAATATCTTATACATCTTTCCCACTATGTCTGGGAAGAGTCCAAGTCTTCTACACCAGTTAAAAGAAAGGTGCTCTAGTGAAGGCAGATAAATTCTTGAAAGAAACTTTCTTAGTTTAGTACACTTTGAAGCTCTTAAATTTGTAAGGTTTGGGAGAAATCCAACTGATTCATCAAATCTAACCAAGTTTATGCATCCATTGAGTATCAATTTTCTTAAACTTTGGGCTTCAGATACATTAGGAAAATGAGTGATGGATTCACAATGGGAGAAATTCATGTAAATCAAATGCTTAAAGTTTTGCAAACAAAAATCAATAAATTAAAAAAGGTAACATTATATTATATGAGTTCCATCAATCCAACCATTGGATTGAGACACTTCACCATATAGATTAATCATGTAAAATTCTATAAAATTTGGGAGTGATTTAGTATGTTATAATACTACTTTACTTTGACATAACACAATTTGAAATTTAAGTTAATTATCGTCTTTAGATTATATGTCTATTATTAGTGTCCTTTTGAATTTTCTATTTTGATAAATTAATGACAAAGGTAACATAAATATATAAAAAGTTGTCTATCGGTGTAAATTGACAAGAATTACGCATAATCTAAATGGATGTGTATATAAATTTCAAGTTAAAGAAAAAAAGAAGTATGCACAATAAAAGTGATTTTTTTATAAGGGGATCAGACAACTAATTGTACCTGAAACGGCTTTTCCAACATGAGAGGACTATGACGTAAACTGAAGGCAGCGATTTCTTTTAAGTTCGACGGCATAGAATTTGAAGGGTACCCCTTCCAATCAAGCAACCTTAGTTGCTTAGGTAGAAGAATAGTCCCACATGAAAAGTTTGTGTTCCGAAAAATGAGAATTCTAAGTTTCTTCATCTTCACAAAGGCAGTGTCAGTCCAATCATCTTCTTCACATTGGTTAAGCTTTATTCCTTCAACTTTTCTATTTTCCTATCAAATAAGAATATGTCACATTAAATGTTATTACTTTTGAGGAAGACTTGAAGGGGGCATAAAATAAAACAAAATTTTCAAAACTTTTCCAATGCCTATTGATGGGAGCAAGATAAATAAGTAGATTACTCTGCATCTGACAGAAACAGCTAAATAAAAAAAAGTTTGTGAAGTTCTCACTATATCTTCAGTTAGTAGCTCAAGAACATCCTCATGAAACCATAATCTGCTGCGTTCACTAACTTCTTTTGGTGCCTCCTGCTTCACAATCTCTCTACCTATATTCTGTATTAGATCATGCATCCTTTGATAGTTACGAGAGATTATCAACTAGTACTCTAATACCATCTTCTGTAAACATATCACATCCATCGAATACATTTTTTACATATTCACATTTCTTCCCATTGAAGAAGCATGCTATGTCAAGAAAATATCCTTTTCATTGCTTTCAAGACTGTCATAGCTTACTCTAAGAACACTTTGAATATCTGTATGAGGATTCTTCTCATATTTGTCCAAAGCAGACTTCCACTCTTCTAAATTTTTATTAATCAAATTAGAGCCTATAACTTTTAAGGCTAATGGAAGGCCCTTGGCATAATGTATTGCTTGATTGGATAGGTCTTCATAGTTTGATTTGGGACTCGCCATGTTGAAGGCATTCCAACAGAAGAGCTCTAGAGATTCAGGGTCACTTAGCAATTTCATCTCGGAAATCTGTTCGACTTTATGAGCTGTTAGCAGATATTTATCCCTTGTTGTTATAATAATTTGAGTTGCTTGATCAAACCAATCACATTCTCCTGCCAAAGCTTTTAATTGTTCTATCTTATCAGCATCGTCAAGAATAATAAGAGCTCTTTTTTTTGCTAAGTTTCTCTTTGATCATACTGATTCCTTCCTCAACACTGCAGACCTTGATTTTCCCCTCCCCAAGCAACTCTGAGAGGAGCTTTTGCTGTAGACGTACTAGGCCCTCTTCTTGATTTGAAAATTTTCCAGCATTTAAAAGAAAACAAGCACATTCAAATCAATATAGAAGTTAAAATTCTAATAAAGGATTTATTTAGTTAAAATTAAAACAATTGATAAGTCAATCTTCAGTATATGACCATGTACATACTACTACACAAGATATCGATTCAAATCAATATAGAAGTATCAAATAATGAAAATTAAGGATATCAATTTGTAATAGTTAATAGTATATAGTTATATTAATAGTGAAGCATACCACACATCCTCACAATTATAAGAGAATTAAAAATTGTGATTTAGACACTGAAACAATCGGGGAGAATGTATTTATGATTTTATTATACTTACCCTTGTTTCAAATGAAAGCCTTTCATGTTGGATGTTTCGGCCAAAGCTTCCTTCCATTCTTTCACCTTCTGAGAATGACAATCAAACCTGATTTCATGAGCATCCATGGCTTCCTTGTAAGTGTTCCTCTGATGCCGTACATCTGAGGGTTCTACTTTGTAGAAGACCGGAAACACAAGTTGGTTCCTTTCCCTGTGACATTGCAGGATCTTGACGAGTTCATCAAGGCACCATGTTGAAGCTGCATAGTTTGTTGAGAAAACAATAATGGAGATCTCTGATGCTTCAATGGAATGAAGGAGTTGAGGTCGAATTGTTTCTCCTGTTCTGAGATTCTCATCATCGATGAAGGTGTTGATTCCGTTGCGGCAGAGAGCATCATAGGGATGACCTGTGAATCCATGACGCGTGTCTTCACCCCTGAAACTCAGAAAGACATTGTAGTTAGTAGACATGGTCGCAGAAGTTGAAGCTCGATTTGCCATCCCTGTAAATGCATTTACAAGCGGAACGTTGAATCAATGAGAGTAATTGACTTCACTAATTCTAATTTAACAACAGCACATGAAATACAACTGCACAAGTAGAAACATTGATCTTTATTAATTTAGCAATGTTACGCGACAGAATAAATTCCAGTAAGTTTTGTGATTTGTAGAATTGTATTCATCAATTAGTTATTATTAATATTTTTAATAGTGTGAGATTTTATCAAATAATATAAAATTATTTTTTTTATTAAATGTTGGCCAAATTTTAATAAAAATACTGATATGCTCTTTAACCTTAGTTATTAGAATTTATCAGTTTAGTAATGTTACTGATAAATTTTTGTGCTTTATTGTTTTAAATTAATTAACTACTGAAAAATAATGAGTTTGAATAGTTAATGATTTTTTAGTTTTTTAACTAATTTATTACCAATTTTTTTTTTATCTGAACATGATCAATTTACTTATCAATTTTCAGTTCAATCGATTGTTTTGGTCTGATTTTTAAAATCATGATAAACAAAAGAAAGAGAAAAATCCTTACAAAGGTTTTTGGGTGAAAATTTTTTTAGATATTTACGTATCAAATCAAAAATTTATTTGTGAACAGTTTCGGTAATCAATTAAGTTGAAATTAGAATAGTTTTTTATCGTCGATGTGATTGACTCAATCAAGAAAAAGTCATAAGATGCATTGTTGATTCAAAATTAGTGGCTGTAACTTAAATGCTTAACATAGGAAGATGAGGAATTTAGAATATATAAAGTTAGGATTTAGAAAATTGATACTGTGATAAAATAAAGGATTAATTACAGTTAAATTTATAATTTATATTATATATAAATTTTATTATTTTAATTTAAAGTGATTAATTTCTTAATTTATTATTTTATTAATTTTTTTTTAATTTTAAAAGAACTTGATTTGAATGAGAAAAATGTATTTCTTATTGAAACAAATTCTTCTAAAATAAAAGAGTTAATAAAGTGAAAGATTAGTTGTTTTTAAATTAAGATATATGTCATGATACACATATAAGTCTTTTTGGCTTACAAGTTATAAGTTGGACCAAACTCAACAAAAAAATACTCACCCATACAAGAGTGTTAACATTACTAAACGGTTTCTACAGCGCGCTCACTCACATCTTCTTTCTCGATCAAAATCACAACCGTTGTTTTTGTTTCGGGTGTTTCATCTTCATTGTCGATTATTGTTGTTGTTACTGCATTTTTTTTCCTCATTCTCTTTTTATTGATTTTGCAACATTATGTATTTTTTTTGTTTGAATTGTTCCTTTCAAAAAGAATTATAAGAATATGAAATAAGAAAATGAAGAAGAAGAAGCAGCAGAAGATGAGGAGGAGGAAGAAGAATAATTTTGAATTATGCAGAACTTATCCGCACACATACACCGAAAATTCTTAAAAAATACACCCAAATATCTTCGTATTACACCCAAATTTGCTGCAAATACAGAAAAATATTTCCTCTGATGTTGCATTTTTTTTGTTCTTTTTGTTCTTATTTCTTTCTTTCTTTTTAGTTGAATGAATGTAAGTTCATCATCTTCGAAGTAATTTTGTACCATTATGTGTTTATTCTTCTTCTTTGTTTAATTTTTTTTGTTTTTATTCTTGTTAAAAGAGTAAAACAAGAAGAAACTTGAGAAGATAAAATAAAAAAAAAAAGATGAATGAGAAAAAAAGAAGAAGAAGATGATGATAATAATGATGATGAAAAAGAAGGAGAAGCAGCAGAAGATGAGGAGGAGGGAGAAGAAGAGTTTTGAATTATGCAGAATTTATCAGCATACATACACTGAAAATTCTTAAGCAATACACTCAAATATCTTCGTGTTATACCAAAATATTTTCGTGTTACACCCAAATACAGAAAAATAATTTCTTTAATACAGAACTTTTACATTACATTCAATTCAAACCATCAACGATGAACAACAATTTTCACAAACAAAAATATTATTCACATACAGAATCATAAACTACTAACGAAAACATTAACTAGAATCGAGTCACACCTCAGCCACTTAATTGGATTCAAAATAATCAATTTCGTTCTGGTTCAATTGACAATCTGAATTTGAATTATTCATTATCTTTAACAACGAGATAACTGATGATGGAGGAGAAGGAAGAAAAAGAAGGAGGAGAAGAAATTCTAATGAAAAAAAGAAGGAGGAGGAGGAGGAGGTGGTGTTGGTGAGAGAGTAAAATAAGAAGAAACTTGAGAATGTAAAACAAAAAGAAAAAGATGAATAAGAAAAAAAGAAGAAGAAGATGGTGATGATGATGAAAAAAGAAGAAGCAGCAGAAGATGAGGAGGAGGAAGAGGAAAAGTTCTGAATTATGCAGAACTTATCACCACACATACACCAAAAATTCTTAAACAATACACCCAAATATCTTCGTGTTATATCTAAATATCTTCGTTTTACACCCAAATTTGCTGTAAATACAGAAAATTGTTTCCTCTAATGCTGCATTTTTTTCTTCTTTTTTTTCTTATTTCTTTCTTTCTTTTAGTTGAACAAATATAAGTTCATCATTTTTCAAGTAATTTTGTACCATTATTTTTTCTTCTTCTTTGTTTGATTTTTTTTGTTTTTATTCTTGTTAAAAGAGTAAAATAAGAAGAAACTTGAGGACAAAAAAAGATGAATAAAAAAAAAGAAGATGATGATGATGAAAAAGAAAAAGAAGAAGCAGCAAAAGATGAGGAGGAGAGAGAAGAAGAGTTTTGAATGATGCAGAATTTTATCAGTACACATATACCGAAAATTCTTAAAGAATACACTCAAATATTTTCGTATTACACCTAAATTTACTGTAAATACAGAAAAATATTTTCTGTAATGCAGAACTTTTACATTACATTCAATTCAAATCATCAATGATGAAACATTATTCATCTACAGAATCATAAATTACTAACGAAAAAATTAACTAGAATTGAACTACACGTCAGCTACTTGATTGAATTCATTATCTTCAACAACGAGATAACTGATGATAGAGGAGAAAGAGGAAAAGGAAGAAGGAGAAAAAATTTCAATGAAAAAAAAGGAGAAAGAGGAAGAGGAAGAGGAGGAGGAGGTGGTGGTGTTGGTGACGACGATAACGAGAGAGAAAAATAACGAAGAAGAAGAAGAACGTGCAGTAACGGCACGAAAAAAACGTACGCGCGTGAATATAAATGACTTGTATGACTTATATGGGAAAAACACTTGTACGTGGACAATAATTCTTAATCTTTATTTTAGAGGATTTAAATTTTTTATAATTCTTTTTTCATCTTTTTAACAAAAATAAAAAAAATATTACAATAATCATCAAGAAAAAAAAAAAAAACAGCAACAAATGAAAGAATAACAACGAAAAGAAAATTCATGAAAAAAAAAGAATACAGAAAAAATGTATAAATTACAGATACATTATATGAGTATTTTTTTTTATAAAAATACTATTCGTACACTAAAATCAACCACTAAAATCAGTCACTAATATATTTGTGCATAAATACATGTGTGATTTAATCTATTTTCAACCTGTATTTATATTTCAGCATGTATTTTATACTAATAATTGACTTTGACTGATTTTAATATACATGTAATATAAATTTTTTTATTAAATTTGAATCAACTTATTTGAGAAAAATATTTAAACATGTAGTGAAATATTTTTAAAATAAGTTAAACCTATTTCAATTTAATTTGATATTAAAGCGTATTCGATTTAATCTAATTAGATAATCTGTCCTATAAACTTTACATCCCATATGTTCACTTCTGAACATCACAAAATTCATTATAAATCTCAAGATGAGATCTCTCATATCTCTCCTTTACATATTTTAAAGAGTAAATTATCAACTTTATCTTTAAATTATCATAACATTGACAAAAATAATCTTTACTTTTATTAACGACAAAAATACATTTAAAATATTAAAAAATATTACAAAAATATTTGTTCATAAATAAAAATTTATTCCGTAAATAGAGTTGGCTGAACTATTGATAGTTCAGCCAACTCTATTTACGGAATAAATTTTTATTTACAGTCGAATATTTTTGTAACGTTTTCCAATATTTTAAGTGTGTTTTTGTCGTTAATAAAAATAGAGGTTATTTTTATTGGCATTCTTATATTTTTAGGATGAAACTGATAATCTACTCCATTTTAAATATAAAACATTTTTCACACGTTTTGATATAATAAGGTCCATTTGGAAAGTTTCAAAAGTAATTTTTTTTAGCTTTTGATTTATAAAAAGTAATAGTATTAATGTCTGGTACAATTTTTAAAACTAAATTACAGCTTTCTAAAAACCTATTTAGTAGCTTATAGAGAAGTTAAAAAAATGACTTCTCTCATAATACTACTATTTTTTATCACATTTTTATAAAATAAACACTTTTAAAACTAAAAATTCAAACACAAAATAACTTATTTATAAGTTACTTTTAATATAGTCATTTATTGCTTAAGTTTTTTTTCAAAAATAATTTAATTAAGTTATTTTTTTAAACGGAGACTAAATCATGTCTGCTGTTATAATATCAAATTATCTACGAAAATGAATCTTTCCTATTATTAAAAAATAAAAAATATAAAGTGTAATTTTTAATTTTTTATTATTTTTTTTATATTTATTTTTAGTTATACTTATAAAATTATACTTTTTTAATTATTAAAAAAATTTAGAGGACCCATTTTATTATGGCTGCCTACAAATGTGATTAAAATTTCAAACGAGTTGAAAATTAACAACTCAACGAGTTGAAATTTCAGATGATTCTTAAAACTTTTGACGCGTGCAACGCTAAGAACAGTGCCATGGGAGCAACT